>NW_018251441.1:258228-261142 GCF_001263595.1 Phalaenopsis equestris | reverse complement strand
TCATTTGGAAAAGTTACACTAACCAAAGCCTGGCCAAAGCAATTTATGCCAAGTTAAATCTCTGGGAGAAGGTCAATTGGGGTGAGGTCATCTGGAACAGATTTCTATCCCCCTCCATTTCTTTCTTTTGCTGGAGATTCTTCAACAACCTCTTAGCCACTGATGATATTCTTAAACTCAAAGGTTTAAGAGGACTTTCTAGATGTTATCTTTGTTTGAAAAGTGAGGAGAACATTCACCACCTGTTTTTCAAATGTGAGTTTGCTCAAGAGGTGTGGAAAGAGTTCCTTTATGGGATGAAGAAGGATCTCTTGGACAAGGACTTGACTAGTCTTTATTCTGGTTGGCATAGCTTGGTTGGCATAGCTGGAGAAGTAATCAGGGGGAGTCAATCCCCTTCATTGTGGCTTGGTTCTTGTGGATGGGTAGGAACAACAACAAACATGATGATAAAAGTATTCAACATAACAAGGTAACAAGAAACTGTGTTGCCTACCTAAACAAAATTACTCAGCTTAAGAACTGCCCTAGCTTAAATATGGCTCAGACCAATAACACTATCAATCACAACAAAATTAAGACTATCAAGACTAGAGAATTGAGACTGTCACTTGGAACCCTCCTGATACTCTAACCATGAAAGTAAACACTGATGGTAGCTTCTCTAAATGGGGTGCAGGGGTGGGAGGGGTTTTCAGAAATTCCTCCAGTAATTGTCTACTTTTCTTCTATGCTCCCACTGTGGTAAATGATGCTCTTGAAGCTGAGCTTATTGCTATCTACTGGGCCCTTACATTTGTACATAAGGCAACTTGGCAGAAAGTTTGGATTGAGGTTGACTCTTTACAGCTCATCTCTTTGCTGATTTCTGATAAGCCATCCTCATGGCACCATATGCAATGGAAGAAAAAAATTGGCATTCTCTACAAAAGTATTACAATCCATATGTCCTTCATTTATAGAGAAGGTAACCAACCAGCTAACTGGCTTGCCAGACAAGGAACCTATGCTACTCTATTTCTGTTGATACAACACCTCCTACCCCACTTGCCCTCCAACTTCATGGTGACAAGCTCAAGATCCCTCACCTCAGATTCAAACCAAGGCCACTTAAAGAGATTTTGGTGCATTGTTTGCTTTCTCCTTTTATTTTTTCTTTTACTTGTAACTCTTTGGAAATTTTTAAGGATTGGGCTCCCTCTCTTTGTCTGGGAACCCCTCCTTTAGTAACCTTTGTAACACTTTTGATATTCAACATGTAGGGAGCCGTATATGCTCCTTTTTATATATTATATATATATATACACACACACACACACAACTTAAGATGGAGGTGGCCACATGAAGTATGTGTTTCTAGGATACTCATCTACATTACCTATAATTATATCTTCAGAATTAAATTGAAAAGATATAAGAAAGCTTTTGGTTGGACCTTAGCTGATATTAAGGGAATCAGTCCTTCAATCTATATGCCCAGAAATATATTAGATGAACAATATAAACCAAGAGTTGATCCACAAAGGAGATTAAATCCAATGATGAAAGAAGTAGTTACGAAGGAAATTTTGAAATGGTTAAACACTGGAATTATATATCCTATTTCAGATAGTGCGTGGGTAAGTCAAATTCATTGTATTCCTAAGAAAGGAGGAATGACTGTTGAAACAAAATAAAATAATGATTTAATACCTATCAGACAAGTTACTAGGTGGCGTATTTGCATTGATTATAGAAAATTAAACACTGTCACCACGAAAGATCACATCCCTTTACCCTTTTTAGATCAAATAGTAGATAGACTTGTTGGGCACAAATATTTTTATTTTTTACATGGATATACTGGTTACCATTAAATTCCTATTGCTCCTGAGGATTAAGAAAAGACAACAGTTACTAGTCCTTTTGGAACTTTTGCTTTTCAAAGAATGCCTTTTGGATTATGTAATGCACCTGCAACATTCCAATGATGTATGATGTCCATATTTAGTAAGTTAATTGTTGATGGATTGGAAGTATTTATGAATGATTTCTCTGTATTTGGAACATCATTTGATGCATGCTTAAGTTATCTTGATAAAGTTTTAGAGTTATGCGAATGAACTAATTTGGTTCTGAATTGGGAGAAATGTCAATTTATGGTTGCAGGAGGACTGCGGTAGGGCATAAAATTTCGGAAGATGTTATGGAAGCAGACCCTGCAAAAATTCAAGTTATATCTAAACTAACACCTCCTACTAATGTAAGAGAGGTTAGGAGGTTTCTTGGACATGTTGGTTTCTACAGGCATTTTATTAAAGGTTTTCCAAAAATTACTAAACCTCTATGCTAACTATTAGAAATGGACAAGAAATTTGAACTTACTGAAAGCTGTTTAAATGCCTTTGAATTATTAAAGGAAAAATTAATCACAGCCTCTATTATAGTTTCACCTAACTGGAAGAAACCATTTGAACTGATGTGTGATGCTAGTGATTATGCTATTGGAGCTGTTATTGGACAAAGGTATGAAAAGTTTTTTAAAGATGTATATTACGCTAGTGTCGGCACTATTTTTGGTGTGGGGTTTGCCCGTAAGAAGCTGTCGGTCATCGGAATTCAAATCCCGTTGCCCGCTTCGGAAGGACGTTTTTTTAAAAATTTTTATTTTTGAAAAAGATGAAGTCAAATTGACCCCATAATTTTCATAGTTTAAATGAAAGAGCGTTTTACCTCAAATCCTATATTTATCCCGAAGGATCAACACAAGAATTGAGGGTGAGACTCGATCAAATAAACTAGAGAAAGTTATGACATCCGTTTGGTCTGCGAAACCAATGTATTGGCCGACAAATTCCCCTATTTAATATAAGGAATTAAATAGGATTTATATTATGCTGGGTTCGGGAAAAGCTTCCTATAAAGGCAAGCCCCT
>NW_018251441.1:250180-251341 GCF_001263595.1 Phalaenopsis equestris | reverse complement strand
TGTTCTTGGACAAATGTATGAAAAGATTTTTAAAGTTATATACTACGCTAGTAAAACTCTTAATGATGCACAAATTAACTATACTGTTACTGAAAAAGAGTTACTATCCATTGTGTATGCTTTAGACAAATTTATATCTTATTTAATTGGAGCAAAATGTGTTGTGCACACTGATCACTCTGCTATTAAATATCTGATGTAAAAGAAGGTTGCCAAACCAAGGTTAATTAGATTGATACTTTTAATGCAAGAATTTGATCTTGTGGTTATTGATAGAAAGGGAACTAATAATCAAATTACTGATCATTTGTTGAGACTAGAAAATCATGAATTATCTGACATTGATAATGAAATTACAGACAGTTTTCCTGATGAACAACTTTATAATATTAATGAGTGGAAAATACCATGGTATGCTGCTATTGTTAACTATATTGTAATTGATATTTTACAACCTATGCTGACACTGCAACAACAAAGGAAATTCATTCATGATGCGAAAGCATATTTTTAGGATGAGCCTTATTTTCATAAATAATGTAAGGATCTTATTATGAGGAGATGTGTACTTTATGAAGAAACTGAGCTGATCATTCAGAAATTTCATGATTCTTAATTTGGAGAACATTTTGCGATTGATAAAACTGCTTAAAAAATTTTAAAAGCTGGATTTTATTGGCCTACTATTTTTAGAGATATTTATAGATACATGAAAACTTGTGATCGATGTCAACGAGTATGCATTATATCTAGATGAAATGAAATGCCTCTGAATTTCATGTTAGAAGTTTAAATCTTTGATGTTTGGGGATTAGATTTTATGGGAACATTTATTCCTTAATTTGGGAACTTATATATATTAATTGCAGTAGACTATGTTTCTAAGTGGATTGAAGCACAAGCTTTACCTCATTGTGATGCTAAAAGTGTTTCAAATTTTTTAATGAAAAATATTTTCACTAGAAATAGAATCCCTAGAATGATTATCACTGATGAAGGATCCCATTTTAGAAATAAATACATTCAGAGATTGGCAGAAAAATTTAATATTATTCATAGAATCTCTACTGCCTATCACCCTCAAACCAATGGGTTAGCTGAAGTTTTTAATAGAGAGATTAAATAAATACTTGAAAAGACTGTAAACCCTAGTAGAGTAGA
>NW_018251441.1:244943-249138 GCF_001263595.1 Phalaenopsis equestris | reverse complement strand
GATTATAGTAGTTTTTATTTGAAATTATCATTAGTTTGTGGTAGTATTAAGCTCTACTACTCTTATTTACCCTTAAATCATCATAAGCATTGGATCCATAAAGAAAAATTGGAACGCATTTGGACTAGAGCGAAAATGTGAAATTTTTGCCTTGGGCGCCAACGACGCCCTTGACGCCACTGACGACCGATTTTTCATGAGTGTCCAGGAAAAATAAATACAAAAGCTCACCGACGGTGCCCTCGACCCCACCGATGGCGAGACCGACGAGATAGCGGTTTCTAGAGTTTGAATGGCAGTTTTTGGCAATTTTTGGGCAGGAGTTACCCTTTTAAACTCCTAAATTCAATTCTTAAATTCATATTTCCCCCAAAAACAATGTGAAACTCCACCAATTTCATTCCTATGACCTCCAATTCCCTAATAATCTTAGAATGCGAGTGTTCAATCAGCGAAAGTTTATTAGTGTTGAAGCGCAGCGAATCTTCAACAAGTTACTGACGAAGAAAAGATTGATCATGGAACGAGGATTCATAAATCGTGGATTGAATAATCCCTCTAAGTCAATTGAAGAAATGATAGTGCAGCGAAGATGGGAAGTGTCATGCTATACTACCACCGCCGTGGTTGTTCCTGTGGTAAAAGAATTTTATGCAAATTTGCATGGAATCAAACAGGGAGTCATTTATGTGCGAGGTAGATGGATCACTTTCACTCCTGCACAGATCAATAATTATACATGATCGAGAACGTTCCTGTATGCCACTATTCCAACTTCGTCCTGACAAGAAACCAAATGAATGAAATTTATCAATATTTAATGGACGAAACTGAAAACTGGGAAATGAGAGAAAACATGTATGTTAGTTTTTCTGCGACACTCCTAAATCCCGTTTCGAAACACTAGCACTTCTTTATTTCTGCAAAATTGTTACCGACAATAACGATCGATAAAGTTTCTAAAGAAAGTGCTATTCTCAATTACTGCATCCAAAGGGGATTGCCGATCGATATTAGATCAATAATTGTGAAGTCAGTTTTGGGCCTGATCGTTCATAGATCAACTTATGGACTTGAACACCCTTCCACAATTTTCTCACTTTGCTGTCAGTTCCATGTATCCTACAAAAATTAGGAAAATGTACTTCTACCTTGGAAGTCTTTGGACCCAACTGAGAGATTCCCATCTTTTGAAGATGTAAATGACATGACTATTATAGTAGATCAAGCATCTCAAAATTTACTACCAGTTCAACCCTTAGTTCCTGATAAGACTATGGTGATCCTGCGCAGAATCAAGAAATTGCAGAAGGAGGTACAAAATGTCATGAATGCAATTAATAATATCTCTGATTTCCTTGATCATTTAGACTGGAGGATGAAAGAATATTTTGAGCACTCTGGACATTTATAAGATAGTTTGATACGACTGATGTGGAGGATGAAATTAATAGAAGAGGATTCTACTGAAGAATTTCCATACCAACCCTTCTACAACCTCTTTGTTCGCAATCAATGGGCAATCAATGGGCAATCTCAGAGGAGAATCTAGTACTGAATCTGATGAATAATAGATTTATATTACTAACTGTCTGTTTATGTATGTAATTTGATTTGAACCTTATGTTTTCCTTGTTTTGGAATTATGTTTTTAGATCTTTGTATAGTTGAGACTAAGCATATGATGTTTTGTTTTCAGCATTTGAGTATTGTGGCTTGGATTGCGATGCTGAATTAATGTATTGAGGTTGAGAAAATACCAAACTTAGGTGTGTTATGTAACGTATATTGTACCTCTTGGATCTTATATATAAATGTGATGTTTTGTGTTGTGAAAGTTTATTTGTAATAAGTACATCATTTAATCACTGAAAATTACATCTATAATGATTGAATGGATGTCGTTGAGGCTTTAAAGTTGAGGCTTTTCGTTGAGGCTTTAAATTGATCGAAATCGTAAAAATCCAAAAATTGAACCAAATCAATAGAACCCGCCGACGGCGCCCTCGACACCACCGACGACAGATTTTTTTTTAGAGTTATGTTTAATTTTCAATAGAGTGCGTTGGCGGCGCCGAACTCCCCGCCAATGGCGAGCTTGCAAAAAAACACCTTTAACCGCAATTTTGACCAGTCAACCGCCACTATTCATCATCCCCTTCCTCCTAAAAATGCAATTTTCGACAAAGGGCTTGAGAGATTTTGGATTTGGGGCTATTTCAAGGCTTTTTGACACCGGATTTGATCATCTCTAGAAAAGAGCTTCACTGCAAACTAAAAATATTTGATTTTCACCATGGATTTCTTCCACATTGAGGAGATCCAAAAATTTTAAGGATGTGAAGAAAATATTGAGAAGAAATTCATGGAACTTAGTGTTGAACTCTTAGAATTACTTTTGGAAGCTATTATTTGCATATTTGAAGTATATTTTGGAATTTTCTTATGGTTTTGATAAGATTGGAATGGCTTCATGATAAAAGAGACAAATTGAGTTTGACGAGTCTCGTTTCGTTAATGTGAAGGCTCAATCAAGATTTACTTCAGTATTTGAAGGAAAGAAATGCATATAAGATCGAGTTTTTGAAAGTTCGGGATGAGAAATTGAATGAGGTATTATCGAGTAGAGGTGAGAAAACTTCTGTTACACCACCAATAAAGCCGCTGCAAATATTGTGAAGGAATTCTATGCCAATGTATTTTATTCTTAAGATGGAATTGTTCAAGTGCTGGGATTCCCTGTTGAATTTAATGCCGCCCGCATTAACACCTTTTACGAAGTCCCAGACTTTTATAGCTACCATTATGAATCCTTTAATATGATGGAAGGCCCCGTGAATGATGTGATCAACTTTTTCACTGATGGAAAAGAAATGTGGAAGATTAAACAATGAGAACGGGTAAATTTCTCTGCTTTCATGCTGAATGCCACCTCTAAGGCATGACACTATTTTATTTCCTCTACTCTGTTACCGACTTATCACCATATTGAGGTAAATAGAGATAGGGCTATTCTGATTTTTTGTATTCAAAATAATAGAAATATAAATGTGGGGAGAATTATTTTTAAGAATATATTGACTACGACAAGGAGTGAAACAAGTGGAGATCTAGTACATCTGTACTTTGCCAACTTTCTGGAGTGGAAGCTGAAGGAGATGAGGAATGGGTTCACGCTATGAAACCCATTAGTAAAGCCAATTTGAAAACTAATGAATCCCATGAAAAATGGAGAGCTGGAAGTAGAAGTCAAGAATTTTATACTAGTAGAGATCTCCCCTCTACAAGTTATGACCTTCCACCTTCTACTTCCCCTACTCTAATTGATTTGATGAATGGGTTGACCTTGCAGCGGAAGAGCATAGAATTAATAAATAAAAGGATTGGAGATTTAGAACGTAGACATGATTATGATAGTGAGTACCTTCAAAGGCATTCAACTTTTGAAGGTAGCTTACTATAAAGCTCAGGCCCGACACTACAAAGGCGAGCCTGATGTTACCTTTCTTGAGTGCCCCCGATATACTCAGTATCAGCCCGATCCACGATCAAAGAGACGAAAACATAGGTTGGGATTTTGATATCTGATGTAATTGATGTACTTTTACTTTTATTTTTGTGATCTTTTGTAATAGAAATAGATGTTTGTGTGTATTTGAATTTTCATTTATATTGTTAAGTTGTACCTTTGTTATAAAGTTAGTGTTATAGTTAAATTTGCATGTGTAGTATAATAGATGTTGAGTAGTATTTTGTGGATTGTAATGTAATGTGATTTTTATTTTTGTATTTGAATTTTAATTGTTTTGTGTAGTATTGTGGTTGTGTTAGGAAATATTGTGCTTGTTTAATGTTTTAGTTTTATACTTATTTCAAAATTTCATTACCCAGAAATTTCTCTAATGATTTATATGTGTAGAAAGCTCCTAATGTTACAGACTATGTGAAATAGAAACTTTGAGAAGGCTTGCAAAAATTTCAGAATGATGAAAATGCCTAAAATACTGAGGTATGATTTATATTTAGAGTTTTTCTTTCCACCAATATAATTTTATATTGAAAAATTTAAGTTTGGGGGAGGGAAGAAAAGATTAACTATTAAATTCCCTCTATTTCAATATTTTCAAAAATTATTTATATGATTTCATGTAGTGAATTTAATTCAGGTAACTATATTTTTGTAACTATTTAAATA
>NW_018251441.1:234832-244734 GCF_001263595.1 Phalaenopsis equestris | reverse complement strand
AGGGAAAGAAAAGTGAAGTTCAAAATTATTAAAGGCTATCCAGATGTTGCAATCCTCACTTGAAAAAGGAAAAAGAAAGGATTGACAACAATCCCTTAAAAGAAAAGAAAAATATATAGGATTGAAAATAATCCAAATGAAAAAGAGAAAAGAAAGAAAAAAAAATATGAAAGTGAGGAGAAGCTTGAGGATATGCCTAATCAAAAATTGGCTTCACTGGACCTACCTAAAAGGAAAATTTAAATACATTCCTGAACTTATATTTCTGGATTAGATCTTTTACTAATAGTGTTCTCGTGAAGTTCCTATCAGTTGAATATTCTACGTGACTTAATATTTCAACATATAGTCATTCTTGAAATGAATAGAAGACTAGAACTCTTAAACTTGATAACTAGATAATCTTGTAGCTACAGAGTTAATTTAATTACTTGAATTTTTTTAAAAATCTCACTATGATATTTATCTAAATTAAAGTTATAGTATTTCTGAATTAAATCTTTACTACAATAGATCATAACTTTTATGTAGTACTAAAATTACTTGAGGACAAGTAATAGTATGTTGAGATTTTCATACCTAATTTATACTATTTTTGATGATATTAAACTTTAAAGAAAGGTATTTTTGATATTTTGTTGAAGGAATGATAAATTAGGGTCATTGGAGCAAAAGATGGAAAAAAGAGCTAATTTGGAGTGAAAAGGACCAAAATGTGAAGAATTGAACTAGGGCACCTACAGCAAGCCCAAGTGCGCCGAAGACGCAATTTTCCCAAGACTCGAGAATTAATTCACTTAGAAGGCCCGCCGACGGCGCCCTCGAGGCCACCGACGGCGAGATCTGCGGTTATGTCCAACCAGGCTTTGGATGAAGACAAATTTTGGAGGGGTGCTTAAGCAACTCTTGGGAAAGCTCATCCACAACTTTAAAAAAAGATTTTGGCCAAAAATTAGAGAGGTCCTAGATGTTAGAAAGGTCCTGGAGGTTAGAGAGGTTCCATTAGTGTATAGAGAATTTTCTAGAGAGTCTAAATTGTGAGGAATTCTTAAAATTCTTTGAGAGATTGTAAGAGTGGAGGGAAAGTGAGAGATTTCTTCCTCCTTGCTGCTTCGAAGAGAAATTCTGTGTGCTGTAAAGAAAGGAGGAGATTCAGATGAACTTCGAGGAGATTTTTTGGGGAGAAATTAGAGAAAAGTTTATTTACTTGTGATAGTCTGTATGACTTTGCTTTTATATACGAATTTCAAGTTTTGTTATGTTTTTCCCATGAGATCTGAGTAGTTTTCTCTGCCTTTCTCCTTGTCTTGAGATTTGTGAAATGGTAATTTGAATTGGTGAAGCCATGAAAATGTTAAAAAAATTGTGATGATAAGAAATTGTGATGATCTTTTCACTTCGATCTTAATTTACTTTCAATCTGGCCAATTGATTTGTTAAAATTTACAACTAAAGACAACTAAAGTGAAGATTATATTCAAGATTCAGGGAGGTCAAAGCCTTTGAAAGTTGGGTGCAAATAAATAAGAAAATAAAATATTTGGGCATAGAATTGGTGGTTTTAGAGTGACAGACTAAAATCCCCAATTCAATCCTCGTTTGGGTGCTGAAGTGTAGATGTTAGCCCTCAGGCGAGGGGAACGTGGGAGCTCCGAAGTGAGAGCCATTATCCTCCCAGCCTAGCCGCAGATTCAGTAAACAAGCGTAGGATTAGTCAATGTTCTTTATGCCTGAACCAAAGGGTAAAGAATAGGTATGGTCCTATTTGGCCCAATACAAATTAAACTGATTTACTTTATCTATTCACTATAATTTCTTGACAAGGAGAATGATGCTTTCTTATATATTGAATATCACATTAAAAAACTCATTAATATAATTAGTTATTTAAGAGTTATTAAAATTACATATTTATTTCAATTTCATATTAGTGACAGATAAACAAATTGGATTCTATTGTTGCGATTAAAGTATTGCTTTTCTAAAATCTTAGTTTGTAGTTCTAATATTACTCCCTGTGGGATTGATATCTAGGACTCTTTAGAGCCCTATATTACTTGAGCGATACGTATACTTGCCTTTATAGCAATCCATCTTTATCGAATCTATAACTGTTATTAAGTTTTGGTACAGTTGCTGGAGAATTAAATCTTTTAGCTGCAGTATTAATTACTTATATTTTTAAGCATATATAAAGTCGTTGTCACATCTTTCATGCTATCACTTCCTCTTTATCTCCCACTCATCACTCACACACTTCCTCTTCTTTCATTTTCACTCTCTTGCTTTCACTGAATCCCTCCCACTCTTTCACTCATGTTCTCTCCCTTTTTTTACTCTCTCCTTTTTTCACTCCCTCTGTCTTTTACTCTTTCTCTTTCTTAATCTATATATATCTCCTTCCATCTCTCCTCCTATTACTTCTGATATCTCTCATTATTTTTCTCTTAAACTCTTCTTTCTTTATCTTCTCAATCACTCTCCTCTCCCTCAATCACGCTAGATCGCTCTCCTTCCCTCCGTCCATCCCTTTCCCTTTCTCTTTCTCTCTCTCCCCTCACTCTATTTCTTGTACTATCAACCGCTCTCACTCCCTATCTACCTTTATTCCTCACTTTGTTTCTCTATCTTTTCTTCCTCACTGACACATGTTTTTCTCTTTTCTCTTACTAAGTCTCCTTGCTCTATAACTCTCTCTAGGTTTAGTTTCTCTCCATCTTTATACCACCATCCCTGCTCTTCTCTAAATTACTCTTTCTCCCTCTCTCTCTCACTTTCTCTCTACTTCTATCTCACTTTTGATGTTTTTCTCTCCACCCTCTTTATTTCTTTATGTATTCTTACCTCTCCTCTCTCTCACACTCACTTCTCTCTTTCAGTTACATTCTTTCTCTAACTTTCCTGCTTCCTACCTTCTTTCCTCTTGCTTCTCTTCCTCAGACTCTCTTTATCGCTCTTTGCACTTTGCCTCTTTTTTCCTCTGCATCTCTCTTTTCTCTCAATTCATCCCCCACTCTTCCTCATTTTCTCTTTCGCTCTCTCTTCTCTCTCCTTCCCTCTCATTTCTTCTCTCCCTTGCCTCTCATTTCTTCTCTCCCTTGCTCTCATCTTTCTCTCTCTCACTCCTCTCCTCTCTACACTCTCTATTATATTTATTTATCTTATATCTTAAAATATCATTGTCCTCTACTCTATCTCATTATTTCTCTCTTTCTACCCCTTGGTCACTCACTTAATCTCACACTCTTTTATCTTTATTTGTTGTTTCTATAAATCTTTCTCCATTCTCACTCATATATATCTCTCTCTTCCTCTCTCTCTCTATCTCATTAACTCTCTTCTCCATCTCTGATTTTCTCTCACACACACTCTCTACCAATGCTCTCATTCTCTCTCTGTTTCCCTCTCTCCCCTCTCAATCTCTCATTTGCTCTCTCTTCCTTCATCACTCCTCTCTCCCTCCACCTCTCTCTAAATCTCACTGCCTCCCCCTCTATCAAGGAGAGATAATGAGATGGAGAAATAGAAGGAGAGAAAGAGGGATGGAATGAGAAAGAGAGAGGGAGAGGTAGAGCTTGTGGGAGAGAAATGAGTAGGGAGAGACATAGAAAGAAATGGTGAGGGGGAGGGAGAGGGATGGAAAGATAGAGAGAGTGACAACATGAGAGAGAAAATGATAGTGAAAGAATGATAACGTGAGATTGAAAGAGAGATATCACAAGGAAATATGTTCATAGAGAGAGAAGGTACGAGAGTGAATAAGAAATATAAGAGAAGAAGAGAGATAGAGAGAGTAAGAAAAAGCAAAGGGAGTTAGAGAAGAATGCATGGGAGAGAGAAAATAAGAGAAGAAGAGAGAGGGCATGAGAGTATTTGAGTGAGAGAGAGTTATAGTATGAGAGAGAGAATGAGCAAGTAAAAGTGGGAAAGAGAAAACTAGAGAGATAAAGAGGGAGAGAAAGATAGGAAGAAATAGAGAAGAGGGAGATAATGAGAATCTCTCTCACACATTCTCTCTTTCCATCTTACTGCACTCCCTCTCTTCTTTATCCCTTATCGTATTTCTCTCTTTTTTATCTTTTTATCCCTCTCCCAAATTTGTGAGACATAGAGAGAAAACAGGAGTGAGAAAGACTGAGAGAGGGGTTGAAAAAAGAATAAAGTGGCCTCTTACCCACATTTACTCTCTCTTCTTCTCTCTCCCCCTCTTCTCTAACTCTCTTAATCTTTCTTTATTTCTTCTCTTCTTCTCTCTCACTCACCCACTTCTCTCCCTCTATCTCTCTCTCTTTCTCTCAAACTATTAACATACCTTTCTCTCCTCATTCATGTCTCTCTCTCTTCATTATCTACCCTCCCATCCAATCTCTCTTGATATCTCTCTCTTTTTTCTTCATGTCCCCTCAGTCTCTCCCTACCTTTCTCTTATTATCTGTCTATCTGACTCACATCTTTCATGCTATCACTTCCTCTTTATCTCCCACTCATCACTCACACACTTCCTCTTCTTTGATTTTCACTCTCTCTCTTTCACTCAATCCCTCCCACTCTTTCACTCATGTTCTCTCCCTCCTTTCACTATCTCTCCTTCTTTCACTCCCTCTGTCTTTTACTCTTTCTCTTTCTCTATATATTTCCTCCCATCTCTCCTCCTATTACTTCTGATATCTCTCATTATCTCTCCCTTAAACTCTTCTTTCTTTATCTTCTCTCTCACTCTCCTCTTCCTCAATCACACTAGATCGCTCTCCTTCCCTCCCTCCATCCCTTTCCCTTTCTCTCTCTCTCTCTCTTCCCTCTCTCTCTTTCTCGTACTATCAACCTCTCTCACTCCCTATCTACCTTTATTCCTCACTTTATTGCCCTATCTTTTCTTCCTCACTCGCACTTGTTTTCCTCTTTTCTCTTACTAAGTCTCCTCACTGTAGCTCTTTTTCTCTCTAACTCTCTCTAGGTCTTAGTTCCTCTCCATCTTTCTACCACCTTCCCTCCTCTTCTCTAATTCACTCTTTCTCCCCCTCTCTCTCACTTGCTCTCTCCTTCTATCTCACTATTGATGTCTCTCTCTCCACCCTCTTTATTTCTTTCTATATTTCTACCTCTCCTCTCTCTCACTTCTCTCTTTTTGTTATATTCTTTCTCTTACTTTCCTGCTTCCTACCTTTTTTCCTCTTGCTTCTCTCTCTCGGACTCTCTTTATCCTTCTTTGCACTTTGCCTCTTCTTTTCTCTCCATCTCTCTTTTCTCTCAATTCCTCCCCCTCTTCCTCATTTTCTCTTTTGCTCTCATCTCCCTCCTTCCCTCTCATTTCTTCTCTCCCTTGCTCTCATCTTTCTCTCTCTCACTCCTCTCTCTCTCCACACTCTCTATTATATTTATCTGTCTTATATCTCAATATATCATTTTCCTCCACTCTATCTCATTATTGCTCTCTTTCTACCTCTTGGTCTCTCACTCAATCTCACACTCTTTTATCTCTATTTTTTGTCTCTATAAATCTTTATCCACTCTCACCCTATATCTATTTCTCTCTCTTCCTCTCTCTTTTTCATTAACTCTCTTCTCCATCTCTGATTTTCACTCACACACACTCTCTACCATGTCTCTCATTCTCTCTCTCCCCCCCTCTCCCCTCTCAACCTCTCATTTTCTCTCTCTTCCTTCATCACTGCTCACTCCCTCCCCCTCTCTCTAAATCTCAATGCCTTCCCCTCTATAAAGGAGAGATAGGGGGATGAAGAAATAGAAGGAGAGAAAGTGGGATGGAATGAGAAAGAGAGAGGGAGAGGTAGAGCTTGTGGGAGAAAATTGAGTAGGGGAGAGACATAGAAAGAAATGGTGAGGGGGAGGGAGAGGGATAGAAAGATAGAGAGAGTAACAACATGAGAGAGAAAGTGATAGTGAAAGAATGATAACATCAGATTGAGAGAGACAGATCACAATGAAATATGCTCATAGAGAAAGAAGCTAAGAGAGTGAATAAGTAATATAAGGGAGGAAAAGCAAAGGGAGTTAAAGAAGAATGTGTGGGAGAGAGAAAATAAGAGAAGAAGAGAGAGAGCATGAGAGTGTTTGAGTGAGAGAGAGTTGGAGTACAAGAGAGAGAATGAGAGAGTAAAAGTGGGAAAGAGAAAACTAGGGAGATAAAGAGGGAGAGAAAGATAGGGAGAAATAGAGTAGAGGGAGATAATGAGAGTCTCCCTCTCACAATCTCTCTTTATTTCCAACTCCACTCCCTCTCTTCTTTATCCCTTATCAAATATTTCTCTTTTTTATCTCTTTATCCCTCTCCTAAATTTATGAGAGATAGAGAGAGAGGGGAGTGAGAGAGAGAGGTGATAGAGAGAAAAGGAGAGAGAAAGAGAGAAGAACAGAAAATAAGAGAAAGAGAGAGGGGGGAGGGAGGTAGATAAAATGTAAGAGAGTTAAATAGATATAGATAGAGAGCGTAAGAAAGATTGAGGGCCAGATTGAAAAATACAGTGAAGAGGGAGGGCATGAAGGAGAGAGAGATGGTTGAGTTATCAAAATCACTTTATCTACTCTCTCTCTTTTCTTCCACTCCTTGATCCTCTATATCTCCCTCATAAATTCCCTCACTTCTCTTTCCCTCTCCCATTTCCTATTCCTCTATCTCTCATTCTCTCTACCTTTTCTTGCTCTCATTCCCTCCCTCCTTGCATCCCTCACTCCATCTCTTCATCTCACTCACTCTACCATACTACCACCATCTTTTTTCACTCTTGCTCTTCTCTTTCACTCTTAATACCTCTATTCCTCTCTCTTTCTCTCTTACTCTCTTGTTTTATCTCTCTTTCTATCTCTCCCTCTCTCTCACTCTCCCTCTTACTATCAACCGCTCTCTCTTCCTTTTGGCCACTCTCTTTCTCAATCTATCTCTTTCACTCTTTCTTGTTTTCTCTATATCCCTCATATTTTTCACCTTCATATACCTTGATCTCTCCCTCTCTCCTTATACCTCGCCCTCTTCCATCATTATCTCTTTATCACTCAACACTCTCTTCTTTCTCCCTCCCTCCCTTCCTGTTTCTCACTCTCTCCTCTCTCTTCCCCCTCTCTTAACCTTTTTACCTCTCATAAGTAGATATAGATAGTGGGCAAGAAAGAGAGAGAGAAGGAAAAGAATGGGAAGAGAGAGGTAGGAGAGGAGAGACACAGGGTGATAGCAAGTGAAGAGAGGATCATAGATAATGTGAGGGGAAGAGAGCAAGAGAGAGGGATAGATAGGGATGGAGGAGTGCGTAGAATGGGATAGTGTCTCCCTTGTTTTTTTCTCTCTCTCTAATCCTATCTTGCTCTAACTCACCATATCCTTCTATTTATCCCCCCTCATTGACCTCTTCTCTCTCCCTCTTATATTTCTCCGTCAGCTTATTTATTTTCTATTTTTATTATGTATTGTTCTCTCATACTCCTCTCTCACCTATCATTCTCTCTCTTCACTTGCTCACTTTTCTTACTCACTCTTTATCTCTCTATTCTATTACTCTTCTCTCACGTCCTCTCTAAATTTCTTTTCTTCTTCCCCCTCATCTCTCTTTATCACTGTATCGATCTCCCTCTCTCTAACCTTCTTTCCACGAATCCCTTCTCTCTTCCTCCTTACCTTCTTGTCCCTTGCTTCCTCTCCCTCTCTCCCTCCCTCTCTCTCTACATCATTTCCCCTCTAACTTATCTGTCTTTCTCTCTCTCTCTCTTGTACTATCTCTCCCCATCTCTCTTCCTCTATTTCTCTTCCCTCTGCTCTCAAAATCTCTAACTTTCCTCTTACACTCTCTCCTTCATTTACACACACTCTCTCTATCTCTCTTGAAAGAAATAGAGAGAGACATCTAGATAAAGAGAACTAGAGAGGAGGGAGGAGAGATGAGAAGAATGAGAGAAAGATAGTGGATAAATAAATAGAGAGTGATTGAGAGATAAGAAAGGTTGATAGGGAGTGAGATAGGATCTCTTTTTTTCTCTCACTATCTCCCATTCTCTCACACACCCTCTCTCTCTCGCATTGATTCATTTCATTGTCTCTCCATCTTTCTCTCCATCCCACTCACTCTCCATCTCATTCTCTCTATCTTTTCTCCTACCTTTTTTTCCCATTACTCTCACTAGAATGAGGAAACAAAGAGTGAGAGAAACTCACATGCTCTCTCTAATCTCTCTCCTTCTCCTTCTCTTATCTTACTCTATCTCCCTTGTGTTTCTCTCTTTCTATCTCTTTCTTTGTATTTCTTTCTTTATCTCTCTATCTCTCTAGCTCTTTGTTATTTATTTCTTATTTTCTTTCTCCTTTTTATATCTCTCATTACTCTATCTCACTCAAGCTCTCTCTCTCTCTCTTCATCTGTCTCACTCTTTCTGCATCCGTATCTTTATCTCTCTTCATTTCTACCTTTGTCCCTCCATCTATTCATCCCTCACTCCCGCTATGCCTTACCCTCTCAACTCCATGTGCTTTATGTCACTCTCTCTCAATTTCCTTTTTCCTCTATCTCTCCCCTTCCCACTCTTTCTTATTCCCTAAATTATTCTCACTCTTATTCATACAATAAACCTCTCTAACTCTTTCATTCTTCCCTCCCTTCATCCATCTCTCTCTCTCAAAGAGCATGAGTGAGAGACATGATTAGAGAGAGTGCAAGGGAGATCAATAGAAAGGAAACGAGTAAGCGTGGGTGGAAGAGGATAAAGAGGAGGATATACTAGAAAGAGTGAGAGTGAGAGCCCTCCCTTCATCCATCTCTCTCTCTCTTAAAGAGCATGAGTGAGAGAGAATTAGAGAGAGAGAGCAAGGGAGATAGAGAGAAAGGAAAAGAGTAAGAGTGGGTGGAAGAGGATAAAGTGGACGATATATAAGAAAGAGTGAGAGCGAGAGTGACAGTTAGGGTGATGGTACGATAGAGAGATGGTACAGTAAGAACTAGAGAGAGAAGGACGAAGTCAGAGAAGAGGGCAAGAGAAGGAGAGAGGGAGTGAGAGAGAGGATAGATAGATATTGTTAGATAGAGATATGGAGAGGAGTGAAAACTAAGAGAGATGGAGGGGCTAGGAGTGAGAAGTATAGCAGGAGAGATAATGATAGTTTGAATGAGAGAGAGAGAAGTTAAGGTAAGAGCGAGCGTAAAAGAGTGTCAGAGATAGTGAGAGAGGAAGGGGTAGATAGAATAAAAGATAAAGAAGAGAGTAGTAGAGATGCTGAAATAGAGGTTAATAACTTGAATAAAGAAAAAGAAAATGAAGTGCCTCACACAGACTCTCTCTCTTCTTTCTTCTCTCTACCTCTATCATTTCCCACCCTCTCTTGCTCTCAATCTTTAGTTCTCTATCTTCCCATGCTCTCTCTCATTTTCTCCCTATAACTTTTTCTCTCTCGTCCCATTCTCTCTGAGAAAAAGAGAAGAGGGTGAGGGAGAGAGAGCAAGAGAAAGAGATCTCTCTTACTTAATATCTCTCTCTGGCTCACTCTTGCTTTCTCACTCTCGCTCCCACTATCTTTCTCTCTTTATCTCTCTCTTCTCTCTTTTCCTCTCTATCTTCCTCCCTAATTCTCTCCTTTCCTTCTCCCTCTCTCTATCCCCTTATAAACAACTCTTTTCTCTCTCTCCATATCTTCCTGCTTCTTTCTTCCTATATCCCTCCCTCCTTCTACTCGTTCATCATTTCCTCTCCACCCTGTCTATCTCTTTATCTCTCTATCTCTCTCTCTATTTCTCTCCCTCTCTTCCTCTCTTTATTTGCTTTGCTCTCAAAATCTCTCATTTTCCTCTCTCACTCTCTCCCTCTTTGACACATATGCACTCTCTATTGATCTCTTGCTCCCTTAATCAGTCTCTCTCTTACTATTCCCTCGCTTGATCTTTCTTTCTCTTATCTTTTATCCTTCA
>NW_018251441.1:222466-234822 GCF_001263595.1 Phalaenopsis equestris | reverse complement strand
TCTTTCCCTTAAGTTATCAACAAATCTCTTTCCCAATCTCTAAAACTCTATCACACTCTCTATCTCTCTTCACTCCCTTTCTTCTCCCGCTCTTGATATCTATTTCCCTTTATTTCTTATTAAAAAAGTTGTGAAGAGAAAGATAGGTTGATAGTTTGGGAGAGAGTGTGTGTGACAGAGGGGAGAGATGAGAGATAGAGAAGAGAAGAGAAAATAAGAGATTACAAGGGAGAGTGTGTGAGATAATATGATAGAGTTCTCTCTGTATCTCTCTCTCATTGTCGTCTAACATACTATCTTTAATTTGGTGGAAGAGAGAGAAAAGGGCAGGGAGGTCAGGAAGGGAACTGAAAGAGAGGCTAGGATAGACTGAGTAAGGGAGAGAGGGTGGGAGAGAGAATGAAACAGGTGGACTGAGGTTGAAGAGAGATAAAGAAGAGAGTGTTAGATTTGGAGAGAGTTATAATTAGAAATAATTACAGAGAGAGAACAAAAGCAAAAGAAGGGATAGAGAAAAATGTTATAGAGAGTGAAAGTGTAAGAAGTGAGAGAGGAAAAAAGCAAGGATGATAGATTGAGTGAAGAGGACGAGTGATATGGGATGAGCAAGAGATGTGTGAGAGAGAAAGAGTGTTAGAGAGAGGAGGGATGGAGCAAGAGTGAGATTTTCAAGAGAAAGAGCGTGAGTGTTAGAGTGGGAGAAAGTTAGTTAAAGAGAGGAAATAAAAGAGACAGAGAGATGGAGACAAATAGATAGAGATTAAGAGTAGAAGATGAGAAAAAAAAAAGATAAGAAGAAAGATTGAAGAGAGAATAGTGATACCAAGAAAAAGTGAGTGAAGTTATAAGAAAGAGAAGGTCTCAGAGAGAGATAAAAAAAGTGAGAGAGAGAGAAAGGAATGAAGGGAGTTAGGTGAGAGAATGGAAGGGAGAGAGAGAAGAAGTGAGAATGAGTGAGAGATAGACCAAGAGAGAAATATGGGAGAATGAGTCAGAGATAATGAGAAAGGTAGAGAATGATAAGGTGAGAGAAGGAAAGAGAGAGATTAAGAGGAAGGGGGGAGTGAAAAGAGAGAAAAGGGAAAGTGTGGGTTGAGAGAGAAAAAATAGAGAGACGAAAGTGAGAGAGTGAGAGAGAGAGAGAAGTTGAGAAAGGACAAAAAGATGTGAAAGAGGGAGAGAAGAGTGATACAGGGAAAGAACAATAAAGATCTCTTCCTCTTCCTTGATCCTCCTCTCACTCTCTCCCACTTCCTCACTCTCTCTCATTTTATGTTGTTTTTTTTTCTCATTCTCTCTCATTCTCACTTTCTCACACAGAGATATTGAGAGCAAGGTAATGGGAGGAATAGAAAGTGAGGGTGGGATATTGACAGAGAGAAAGGAAAGGAGAGGGTATGAGCGAAGAAGAGAGTGAGATATGTATTATCTTCTTATCTCTCCCCTCACTCTATCTCATTCTTCCTTCCTTCTTTACTCATTTCTTCTACTCCCTCTCCCTGCACCCTCTTCTATCTCTCTCCCTCTCAAACTCTCCCTCCCTATGTGATTGAAAGAGAAGCGACCAGAGGAAAATTTCTCTCTCCTACTCTAACTCTAGTTCTTATCCTTCTTCCTCTCTCTTTCTTTTTCCTCACACAATTTTGATCTTTCTCTCTTTATCTTTTAATCTCTATCCCTCATCTACACTACCTCTCTCTCTCACTTTCTCCCTCTCTCACTCTCTATCTTTTTTTATCTTACTCTTCTCTTTCAAGAGATAGGGAGAGTGAGAGAGATAGGGAAAGGGAGAAAATAGATAGAGAGGGAGAGGAAGAGAGAAAGTAAGAGATATTGGGAGAAAGATATCTTACTCTTCTCTTCCTGCTACTTTCTCCTAATTTTTCTTTATCTCATATCTTCTCTTTCTATAATAGGAAAAGTGAAAGAGAAAAGGAGAAAATAAGAAATAAGAGTCACTAAAAAAGAGCGAGGGGGAGAAGAGTGTGAGGGAACTAAAAAAGAGACAAAAAGAGAAGGAACAAATGATAGAGAAAAAGGGAGGGATAGATAGAGAGTTGAGGTCTCTTTCTTTCTCACACTATCTCTTTCTTGTAATCATTCATCTCTCTTCTCTTTCATTTTAGCTTTTTGTCTCACTCTCTTCCTCACTTTCTCTCGAGGAGACAAAGAGACAGTGGAAAAAAGAGAAAAACTATGAGAGAGAGAGAGAGAAAGGTGAATAAGAGAAATTGATAGCGTGAGAGAGAAGAGAGGTGGAGGAGATTGGGGCACAAATTGATAAAGCCTAATAAAAAGGGAAAGAATAGTGAGGGAGAAGGAGTGTGAGAGAGATAAAGAGAGAAGCATGTATCAAGAGAAAAAGAGGGAGGGAGGGATAGAGAGGGACATCTCCTACCATCTTCTCTCTTTCTCTCTCTTTCTCTTATTTTACCCACTCTACTATTATCTTGCTCAATGTCTTTTCTCTCTTTTATAGTGCTCTCTCAATCTCACACTTTTTCTTTCTCCCTTCCACCCTCCCTCTGCTTTATCTCTCCCTCCCTCCCACTTTCTGTCTTTGTTCTCTAGCAATATCACTTCTCTCCTCACTAACTTTCTCTTTCTCCCTCTACTCAAGGTCTTCATCTCTCTCCTCTCTCTCCTAATTTCTCTCAATCTCCCTCCCTTCCTCTATCTTTTCCTCTCGCTCTTTCTATCTTTATTCATTCTCTCTATTTCTAACTCTTATTCTCTCTCACTCGTTTTCTCTCCATCTCTGCCTCTCTCTTGATAGATAATAGTATAATAGAAGTTGAGAGGGAGGGAAGAAAGAGAGAGTGTAAAGGAAGAGAGAAATTGAGAAGCCAATAGAAGAGGGATAGCGAGTGAGAGAGAAAATGATAGAGGGTGATTAGAGAGCATGAACTAATATAAGAATAATATAAGAGATGGAGGGATAAAAGAAGAGATAGAAAGATATTAATTATACGAGAGAGAGAGATAGAGTGAGAATGAGAAATCAGTCTTATTGATTGGTCGCTCTCTCCCTCTTTCTTCCTGCCTCCTTTGTCTCACTTACTTTTGTTCACTCTCTTCTCCATCCCGACCTTCCTCCCTCATTATGTTTTTTTATTTAATCTCTAACTCTCAGTCTTGCTCTCTCGCTTCTCTTATCTATCTCTCATTCTCTCATGACATGTCACTCTCATTCTCTGTCATTCTCCCTTTTCTCGTGCTCTTTCACTCTTGCTCTCTCCCTCCACCCTCAAATTCTTGTCTCTCTACCCCACCTCTCTCACCTTCCATCCTTCTCATCTTCACTCACTCTATCATCTCTCTATCTCACTCTACCTCTATCCCACACACTCTATCATCTCTCTATCTCACTCTACCTCTCTCCCACACACTCTCTCATTATTTCTTTCTCCTTTTCACTCACTTTCACAATCTCTCTTCTTCTCTTACTCTGATAGTGAGGAACCAAGAGGGAGGGATAAAGAGATAAGGAAATAGAGTTAGAGAGAGAAAGTGAGAGAGAATATAAAAAAGAGAAAGATAGAGTATAAGAGAGGGAAGGAAGTGAAGGGTGGAGAGAGTGATAAAGACTCAGCGAGAGCGGGAAAGAGAGTGAGTGTGAGAGAGAAAGAGAACTGGGAGAGAGTGAGGAGAAAGAGAGAGTGAGAGAGAGTATGGGGGATCTTGATAGTGGATGATAGTGTTAGAGAGGGAGAGAAAAGTATAAGAAGAGAAAATGTAAGTGAGAGCTAGAGAGATGGTGACAGAGGACATAGAGTAGAGAAAGAGGGAGAGAAGAGTGAGTGAGAGAGAGAAAGAGCTCTTGTTTTTTCTCTATCTCTCTCCCACTCTAATTAGAGTGTGATAGAGTTAAAGAAGAGAGGGTGAGAGAGAAATAAATAGAGAGGGAGGTAGAAAGAAGGAAAGAGAGAGGGAGGTAGAAAGAAGGAAAAAGAGTTAGAGAGGGGAGTAAGAGAGGGAGCCTCTTTTTATTCTCTCATCATTCTATCACTTTATATCTAGCCATGGAGTAGGAGAAAGCTAAAGAAGGAGAGAGGGAGAAAAGGAGAGTGTGATAGTGATAAGAGGGAGAGAGAGAGAAGAGCGAGTGAGCGATAAGAGGGATAGGGAGGTAGGTGGGGAGATACATAGAGCTAGAGCGAGAGCCACTCTTTTTTTCATACACATTCTCCCTTTTTGTAGCTCTCCCTAGCCATACATGTCCCTCTCTTTAGCTCTCTCCTCTGTCTTCATCACTATTGCTAACCCTCTCTCTTCTCTCACTCTCTATTTCTCCAACCCTTCCACTTTAAAAAGTAAGAAAGAGGGAGAGAGAAGGAGAGAGGAGTTAAAAGAGAATTAGAGATCTCCTCTCTCTTATAAAAAGCTAAGGAGCAAGAGTGATAGAATGAGAAAGAGAAAGGGGGTATATGTTGAAGGTATGAAAGAGGTTGAAGAAATGAAAGAGAGAGAGTGTGTGTGTAAATACCGCTTTCCCTCTATTTTATCTCTCTCACCCTCTGATTATATCTTACACCCTCTTCTCCCTCTCTCACTCCGGTCTCTCCCTCCACTCTCCCTATCTTATTTCCTTCCTCTCTCCTCTAACGCTCCCAATATCTTGTGCTTACTCTCACGCTCTCTGACAATTCTCTCACCTCTCTTTATCTTTCTATCAAGCTCGCTATATTACTCTCTCTCTCTTTTTGTCTATATCTACCTCTTTACCAAAATTTTCTCCAAGTATTTTTCTTTCTCTGATCTTTTTATAGTACACCTCTTTCACACAGTCAATGCTACTATCCCTCTTTCACTTTGTAGCTCTAGAGACAGAAGAGAAATTAAGAGAATAGAGATAGCAAGAGAGTGATTTCTCTAGCTTTCTATTCTCTTACTCTCTTTAATTTCTCACTTACTTTTCTTTCTATTCCCTCACTCTCTCCTCTATCATTTTTTTATTTCTCTTTCTCACTCTTAGTTTCATTCCATCTCTTTCATGCTCTCTAAGCCTTTTTGTCTCTCTTCTCACTCTTCCTATTTTTTCACGTGCTCTTTTGTTATTAATAGAGTGAAAGAAAGAGAAGATTGAGCAAGAGAATGAGTGAAAGAGAGATAAAGAGACATCAACTACTCTTTCAATGATATAGTTGGATAGTATCTCTCTTCTCTCATAATCATTGCCTCACACTATTCCCTCCTCCTCTCCCTCTCTGTCTCATGGTCTAACTCTCTTTTGTGATATAAATTGAGATAGGGAAAGCATGAAAGAAATTTTAAGAGAAGAGTGTGAGAAAGAGTGAGATTTAGAGACAATGGTGAGAGAGGGACAGAAAAATGAAAAGAGAGTAAGTGAGAGACTGAGTGAGATGGAGAGGAGAGGGGGAGAGGAGAGAGGTTAATATAAAGAGATATTGAGTGAGATAGTGATACTGAGGGGGAGAGAGAGATGAAGTGAGATAGGGAGGGAGTGAGAGATGGAAGATGAGAGAGACTGAAGGAGAGAGAGAGGGAATGTAGAGAAAAAGAAGAGAGAATGTTTGTTTTCTCACTCTTCTCTCCCATATCTCTCTCACATCAACCATATCTCTTTTTCCCTCCCTCTCACAACTATTATCCCTCCCTCCTTCACTCACTTCATCTCTCTCTAACTCTCACTTTCTCATCTCTCTCTCGCTTTTTCCCCTCCAACCTCACTCACTCTCTTTTTCACTCTTTGCACTCTCCCTCTTCTTTTGCTCTCAATATCCCCATTGTCTCTATTTTTCATTCTCTTTCCTACACACACACTCTTCATCCATTTGCCTCTCTCTTCTTTTTTTCTCACTTTTTACCATATATTAATGGAGTGGGAGATAGAGAAGAAAGAAGAAGAGAATGACAGAGATACAGAGAGGCATCAACTACACTTTGCTAAAGATAAAGGGAGATATCTATCTCCCTTACTTCTCTCATGCTCCCTCCCTCTCACTATTCCCCTCTACTCTCCCTCTTTCTTTCTCTTTTTGTTCATCTCTCTTTTGTGATAGAGAAATAGAGACAATAAACTTGTCAGAAAGAGATAGAAAGAAAGAGAAGAATGAGAGTAGTGAGAATGAGAAAGAGAGAGTGAGAGAGAGAGAAAGGAAAAGAGAACAAGTGGGAGAAACAGAGAGAGAGAAAGATAAGACAAGTTTAAGCTAAAAAAGCAGTGAGCTGGTAGTGATGCAAAGGGGGAGAGTGAGAAATTGAGTGAGGGAGGGAAGGTGGTAGTGACATGAAGGGAGGAAAAGAGATGATTGATAAAGAGAGATAAGGGGGAGAGAGAGAATATAGAGCAAGGGAAGAAAAAGTGAGTGTTATCTCACTCTTCCCTCCCTTTATCTTTATCTTTCTCATCACCATCTTTAACTTTCTCTTTCTTTCCCTCTCCCCCTTTCTTTCCCTCTCCCCCTTTCTTTCTACTCTCTCACTCTATTTCAATATAAGAGAGAGAACGAGCTCTCAATTTATCTCCATCTCTCTCCCACTCTAATTAGAGTGTGATAGAGTTAGAGGAGAGAGGGAGAAAGAGGAAGAAGGAGATATATAGGTAGAAAAAAGGAAAGAGAGTTAGAGAAGGGCGTAAGCGAGGGAGCCACAATTTCTTCTCTCATCATTCTATGACTTTATATCTAGCAATGGAATAGGAGAGAGCTAAAGAAATAGAGAGGGAGAGAAGATAAGAGAGATAGAGAGGTCGAGAGGGAGATACATACAGCTAGAGTGAGAGTCACTCTATTTCTCTCACACACACTCTCTTTCTCTAGCTCTTTCTAGTCACTCTTGTCCCTCTCTTTAGCTCTCTCACCCTCACTCTAGAAGGAATGAGAGAGGGGTTTTATGTTGAAGGTATGGGAGAGGTTGATGGTATGAGAGAGAGTGTGTGTAAGGACCCCTTTCCTTCCATTTTTCTCTCTCTCAACCTCACTCTATCTCTTCCTCCCTCTTCTCCCTTTCTCACTCTCGCTCTCTCCCTCCACTCTCCCTATATTGTTTCCTTCATCTCTCCTCTTAGGCTGCCAATAACCCGCTCTTACTCTGACTATCTCTCACTATTCAATCCCCTCTCTTTATCTTTATCTCATGCTCACTGTCTTACTCTCTCTATTTTCTCTATATCTGCCTCTCTCACCTATTTAGGATAGAGAGAAAGAAAGAGAAGAAAGAGCAAGAGAATGAGTGAGAGAGATACATAGAGACATCAACCACTCTTTCTTAGATATAGATAAATAGACTCTCTCTCTTCTGTCATGATTATTTCCTTTACACTATCTCCTCCTCCTCTCCCTCTCTCTCATGGTCCAACTCTCTTTTGTGATAGAAATTGAGATAGGGAAAGGATGAAAGAGAGATTTTGATAGAATAGTGAGAGAAAGAGTGAGACTTAGAGACAATAGTGAGTGAGGGAGTGAGAGAGGGCGAGAGTAAAGAAAATAGAGTAAGTGAGCGAGTGAGTGAGAGGGAGAGGAAAGGGGGGAGAAAAGA
The DNA here is from genome assembly GCF_001263595.1 of Phalaenopsis equestris. Classification (NCBI taxonomy): domain Eukaryota; kingdom Viridiplantae; phylum Streptophyta; class Magnoliopsida; order Asparagales; family Orchidaceae; genus Phalaenopsis; species Phalaenopsis equestris. The sequence continues at coordinate 227,322 of NW_018251441.1, read as the reverse complement.
GAGGTTAAGATAGAGAGATATTGAGGGAATTAGTGATGCAAAGGAGGAGAGAGAGATGAAGTGAGAGAGGGAGGGAGTAAGATATGAATGATGAGAGAGAGACATAGGGAGAGAGAGGGAATGTGGAAATAGAAATAGAGAGAAAGAAGAGAGCGTAAGAGAAAGGGAGAAATAGAGAGCAAGAGAGGAATTAAGAATAAGAGAGGGAGAGGGAGTAAGTGTTAAATAAGGAGAGTAAGCAAGAGTGAGGGAGGGAGAGAAAATGATAGAGTTAGCAAAAGTGAGAGTATGAGGGAGGGTAAGAGAGAGGGAGAAAAGGAGGGAGAGAGAAAGATAGAGACCGAGAGAAAGATGGACGTAGAGAAAAAGAGTAAGAGAGAAGTGAGTGAAAGACGAGTTAAAGAGGATGAAAGATGGAGGTAGAGAAGAGGACAGTGCGAGTGAGAGAGGACAGTGCGAGTGAGAGAGAGGTAAAGAGAGAGTAAGAGAAAGGAAGGTCGAGAGAAAGGGGTGAGAGATCAAGGAAAGAAGGAAGGGAGGGAGGGAGGAAGAGAGTGTATGTTGGAGAAAGGTTGAGAGAGAGAGAGGTTAGAGGGGAAGAGAGCAAGAGAGTAAGAGAGCAAGAGAGTAAGACTGAGAGTGAGAGATATAAAAGGAGAAAGAGGGGGAGAAAATTAGAAAGATTGTGGAAAAGAAAGTGAGAGAGAAGACATAGAGAGAATAGTTAGAAGGAAAAAATGAGCAATTGAAAATATTGAGGGGTATATGCGGGAGGAAGGGTTCGAGAGAAAGGGGAAGAAAGAGAAAGAGAGGGTGAGAGGAAGGGAGGAGGGAGGGTGGAGAGAGTGAGGGGGAGGGAGATGAAGGAAGAGGGAGGAAGAAAAAAGAAGGGGTTCTTGAGAGAGAGCAGGGAGAGAGATAGATAGACAGAGAGAGCGAGAGGGTTAGAGAAGAGTCGGTGACAAAAAAGACACCAAGAAAGAGAGAGCAATAAAGGGAGAATGATCCAGAAAGATAAGAAGTGAGAGAGAGGGTTTGTGAAAGATCAAGAAATAGAGAAATGGAGGGAGAGATAGAGAGTGAGAGTGAGAGAAAGAGAGAGAGAGAGAGAGATTAAGGGAGGAAGAGAGAGATGGAGAGCTAAAGAGAGTGAATGAGAAAGATTGAGAGAGATAAGGAGGAAAGAGAAATAAATAGGAAGATAGAGAAAGCAAGAACGAGAGAGAGAGAAATAGAAGATGTGAGAGAGAAGTGTGAGTGAGAGGAAGAGAGGGAGGGAGAGACAGAGAGTTAGGGGATGGGGAAAAAGTGTAAGAGCAAGGGAACATAAGAGAGAGAAGGAGGGAGTGAGGGAGGGAGGGAGGGAGAGAGGGAGGGAGAGAATAAAAACTGAGATGAAGAGAGGGAGAAGAGAGTGATAATGAGCGAGAGAGAGAGGAAGAGATACTGAGAGAGAAGAGATAGAGAGATGGATGGAAAGAGAGGAGAGATGGGAGGGAGGGAAGGAGAGTGAGGGGGATGGAGAAAGAGGAGATGGAAGTAAAGGAAGGAGAGGAAAGGGACGAAGGTAAAGAATGTGAGAGAGAAAGCGAAATAGAGGGCTAGAGGGAGTAAGTGAGTGAGAGAGATAGAGAGCTAGAGAGATAATATGAGGAAATATTGAGAGAGTAAGAGAGAGAGAGAGAGATAGAATAATGAGAGAATGAAGCATATGGGATGGAGAGGGATAGGGACGGTCAAGGAGGAAGGAAGCAAGAGACATAGCAAAAAAAAGAAAGTGGGAGAGAATATAATTGAGAGAGGGGGGAGGGAGAGGGAGGTTGAGTGAGAGCTAGAGTGAGAGAGAAGAGCAAAAGTAACGAAAGCGTGAAAGGAAAGAGAGAGAAGAGAGGGAGGTTCTTTCTCTCACTCTCTAAGGCTTCCTTTTTTGCAATCCCTCCCTCCCTCTCTCTTATCTCTCACTCACTCCCTCCCTCTCTCTATCAATCTTTCTCACCCTCACTCTCTTTTAATTCCTTTCTCTCTCATACAAAAAATCTCTCTAGCCTCTTTTGTCTCTTTCTCTCTCTATCTCTTTGTCAGTCAGTCTCTATCTTCTCTCTCAAGAACACACTATATTCTCTCTCAACCTCCTCTCCCTTGATCCCTTACTGTCTCTCACTCTCTTAAACTTTCTCACTCTCTATCGCCATCTGATTCCTTTCTCTACCTTTCTAGCTCTCTCGCACCCTCTCTCCTTCCCTCCCCCATATACTATCCCTTTCACCTCTCTCATTTTATTTCTTTATCTCTTTTTTACACTCTCTCTTCTCTACCCTCCAGTCTCACTTACCGCCCTCCCTTTCTCTCTCTCTATTCTCTAACCCACTTCTCTCACTCTATCTCCTTTCCTACCTCTATCATGTGAGATGTAGAAATGGGGAGAAAGAGATAAAGAAAGAGAGAAAAATATCTTCTCTTACTCTCTCTTTTTCTCTCTCACACTCTCTTCCTATTCCTCCTCTCTCTCTCTCTCAGTATCTTACTTGATCTCTCTTGCTTCCTCACTTCTCTCTCTCATTCTACCTCTCAGTTTACATCTCTCATACTTGAACCCTCTCATGCCCTCCATATCTCATTCTTTCTCCTCTTCTTCTTTCTCTCTCAATCATTCACTTAGACCCTTCTCTACCCTCCCTATCTTTATCTTCTCTCACTCTCTATCTATCATGCTCTCTCTCATTTGCTCTCTCACTGTTCTCTCTCACTCAATCTTTTTCTTGCTTTTTCTCTCTCCCCCTCTCTACGTTTCTTCCTCTCTCTCTCTCTCTCTTCTTCCCTCCATCATTCCGTCTCTCTTTTTCGTTCACTAATTTTCACACTAACTACTTTTTTTCTCACTTTTGTCTCTCTCAATCTTTCACTCTTTACCTCTTGCTCTTTGTGCTTATTCACTACACTCTCCAACTCAAAATATCTTATGCTCTTTCTCTCTTAATCTATGACACTCTTTTTTCTCTCATCACCTCTAACTCTCGCTTCTTTGATTTCAATAGTGAGAGAGGGAGTGAGAGAGGGAGAGAGAAATGAAAAGGGAGTAAGTGAGAGAGTGAGTGAGAGGGAAAGGAGAGGAGGAGAGGAATGAGGTTAATATAGAGTGACATTGAGTGAGATAGTGATACAGAGGGAGAGAGAGATGAAGTGAGAGAGGGAGAGAGTGAGAGATGGAAGATGAGATAGAGAAAGAAGGAGAGAGGGAGGGAATGTAGAGAAAGAGAGGAGAGAAAGTTTGTTTTCTCATGCTTCTCTTCCATATCTTTCTCACAACAACCATATCTCTTTTTCCCTCCCTCTCATGACTACTGTCCCTCCCTTCTTCACTCACTTCATCTCTCTCTTTAACTCTCACTTTCACGTCTCTCTCTCACTCTATCTCCTCCAACCTCACTCACTCACTTTTTCTCTCTTTGCACTCTCCCTCTTATTTTGCTCTCTTTACCTCTAGTCTCTCTTTTTTCATTCTCTTTTCTCCACACTCTCTCTTCATCCCTTTCCCTCTCTTCTTTTTTCCTCACTTTTTGCCATATAGTGATGGAGTGGGAGATAGAGAAGAAAGAATAAGAGAGTGATAGAGATACATAGAGGAATCAACCACACTTTGCTAGAGATAGAGGGAGATATATGTCTCCCTTTCTTCTTTCATGCTCCGTCCCTCTCACTATTCCCCTCTACTCTTCCTCTTTCTTTCTCTTTTTGGACATATCTCTTTTATGATAGATAATTAGAGACAAAAAACATGTGAGAAAGAGATAGAGAGCAAGAGAATAATGAGAGCAGAAGGAGAAAGAGAGAGTGGGAGAGAGAGAGAGAAGGGGAAAGAGAACAAGTGGGAGAAACAAAGAGAGATAAGACAAGTTTAAGCTATAAAGATATTGAGCTGATAGTGATGCAAAGGGGGAGAGTGAGAAAGTGAGTGAGGGAGGGAAGGTGGTAGTTACATGAAGGGAGGAAAAGAGATGATTGATAAAGAGAGATAGGGGAGAGAGAAAGAGAGAGAGAATATAGAGCAGGGAAGAAAGAGAGAGTGTTATCTCACTCTTCGCTCCCTTTTTCTTTATCTTTCTCATCACTATCTTTAACTCTCTTTCTTTCTTTCTCCCCCTCTATTTCTCCTTTCTCACTCTGTTTCAATGTAAGAGAGAGAAAGAGCTGAGAGAAAGAGCTCTCAAAGCTCTCAATTTATCTCTATCTCTCTCCCACTCTAATTAGAGTGTGATTGAGTTAGAGAGAGAGAGGAAGAAAGATAGAGGGAGGTAGAAAGAAGGATAGTGAGTTAGAGAGGGGCATAAGAGAGGGAGCCTCAATTTCTTCTCTCGTCATTCTATCACTTTATATCAGCGATGGAGTAGGAGAGACCTATAGAAACAGAGAGGTAAAGAAGGAGAGTGTGACAGTGATAGATATAGGGAGGGAGAGAGAGAAGAGTGGGTGAGCGATAAGAGAGATAGGGAGGTCGCGAGAGAGATACATGGAGCTAGAGCGAGAGTTACTCTCTTTCTCTCACACACTCTCTTTTTCTTTAGCTCTTTCTAGTCACTCTTGTCCCTCTCTTAGGCTCTCTCCACTCTCTTCATCACCATTGCTATCTCTTTCTCTCCTCTCACTCTCTATTTTTCCATCCTCCCACTTTAAAATGTAAGAAAGAGGGAAAGAAAGAGGGAAAGAGAAAAGGAGAGAGGAGTGCGTAGAGAATTAGAGATCTCCTCACTCTTCTCAAAAGCTGTGGAGCAAAAGTGAGAAATTAAAAATGAGAAAGTGAGAGCGGGTATATGTTGAAGGTATGAGAGAGGTTGATGGTATGAGAGAGAGTGTGTGTA
>NW_018251441.1:183948-222456 GCF_001263595.1 Phalaenopsis equestris | reverse complement strand
TCTTTCCCTCTATTTTTCTCTCTCTCACCCTCACTCTATCTCTTCCTCCCTCTTCTCCCTCTCTCTCTCTCTTGCTCTCTCCCTCCCCTCTCCCTATCTTGTTTCCTTCCTCTTTCCTCTCAGGCTCCTAATATCCCTCTCTTACTCTCACTCTCTCTTACTATTCTCTCACCTCTCTTTATCTTTCTCTCATGCTCGCTGTCTCACACACTCTCTTTCTTTCTCTATATTTTCCTCTCTCCCAAAATTTTCTCCCTCTATTTTTCTTTCTATGATCTCTTTCTAGTAAGCCTCACAGTCAATGCCACTATCTCTCTTTCGCTTCATAGCTCTAGAGATAGAAGATAAAGTAAGAGAATCGAGATAGCAAGAGAGTATTTTCTCTAGCTCTATATTCTCTCACTCTCTCTATTCTCTCACTTACTCATTTTTCTCTCCTTCACTCCCTTACTTACTCACTCTCTCCTCTACCATTCTTGTCTCGCTTTCTATTGCTCTAAGTTTCACTCCATATCTCTCATGCTCTCTAAGCCTCTTGACTCTCTTCGCACTCTACCTATTTTTTCACGTGCTCTATTAATATCTATCTCCTCTCTCACTCTCTCACTCTATCTCAGTTTTTTTAATCTTTTTGCTTTTTACATCCTTTATCTCTTCTCCTCTCTCTCACTTATTTAGGATAGAAAGAGAGAAAGAGAAGAAAGAGAAAGAAAATGAGTGAGAGAGATATAAAGAGACATCAACCACTCTTTCTTAGATATCGATAAATAGTATCTCTCTTCTCTCATGGTCACTGCCTCACACTATCTCCTCCTCTCCCTCTCTCTCTCTCATAGTCTAACTCTCTTCTGTGATAGAAATTGAGACAAGAAAAACATGAAAGAGAGAGTTTGATAGAATAGTGAGAGAAAGAGTGAGACGTAGAGACAATAGTGAGAGAGGGAGTGAGAGAGGGTGAGAGTATGGAAAGGAGAGTAAGTGAGAGAGTGAGTGAGAGGGAGAGGAAAGGGGGAGAGGAGAGAGGCTAATATAGAGAGATATTGAGGGAGATAATGATGCAGAGAGGGAGGGAGTAAGAGATTGATGATGAGAGAGAGGGGGAGAGAGAGTTAATGTAGAAATAGAAAGAGGGAGAAATAAGAGAGTGTAAGAGAGAGAGAAAAAGAGAGAGATAGAGAGGATTTAAGAATAAGAGAGGGAGAGGTAGTGAGTGTTAAAGAAGGAGAGTAAGGGAGAGTAAGGGAGAGAGATAAAGTGATAGAGTTAGCAAGACTGAGAGTATGAGGGAGGGTAAGAGAGAGGGAGAAAAAAGGGAGAGAGCAAGAGAAAGATGGACATAGAGAAAAGAGTGAGAGAGAAGTGAGTGAAAGAAGAGTTAAAGAGGAAGAAAGATGGAGAAAGAGAAGAGGATAGTGACAGTGAGAGAGAGAGAGGGAAAGAAAGAGCAAGAGAAAGGAAGGTGGAGAGAAGGGGGAGTGAAGTTAAAGGCACAAGAGATATGGAGAAAGTAAGGGAGGAAGAATAAATATAGAATTTGATAGTGAGAGATAAAGAGAGATGGAGGGAGGAAGGGAGGGAGAAAGAGAGGGATAGAAAATGAGGGAGAATAATAAGAGAGAGAGAACAAAGGAAGAGAGAGAGAGTAAAAGAAAGGGAGTTAGAGTGAGTGAGAGGTAGATAATGAGAGACAGGGGAGAGAGATGGTGGGAGGGAGGGTTAGAGAGGAAGGGGGAGAGAGAGTGCAAGAGTGGAAAAATGAGAACATGTGAGAAGAGAGAGGGAGAGAGATTATAAGAGAAATAGAGGGAGGGAAGGAGGAGAGGAGCTGGAGGAGAAGAGGGTGAGAGAGAAAAGTAACAATAAGAAGGAGAGAGTTAGAATGGTGAGAGATAGATATATTAAAGTAATAGAGGGTCTAATTGAGAGAGCAAAGAAATGGAGGGAGGGAGGTAGGGAGGTTGGGAAGGTATGGACAAAAAAAGTGATAGAGGGTCTAACAGAGAGAGAGAGGGAGGGAGGGAGGGAAGGTAAGTGAGAGAAAAAGTGAGAGGGAGAGAGACAGAGAAATAGAAGAGTGTGTGAGAGAGATAAAGTAAAAGTGAGAAGGATAGACATTCCGAGGGGTGAGAGAGAGAGAGAGAGATAAAGGGAGTGTGAGAGGGCGGGGTTAAGAGAAAATTTTTTTGAGAGCAAGAAAGAACAGAAGAGAGGCAGCAAGATAAAGAGTTAGAGTTGGAGAGGGCTAAAGTTTGAGAGCGATAGAGTGAGAGAGAGAGAGAGCAAGAGAAAAAGATTAGAGAGATGGTGGGAGGGAAGGAGGGAGAGTTGAAAAGGGAGAATAAGGGAGGGAAAGGGGAGATATAAAGAGAGGGATGAAGGTAGGGAGGGGGAAGAAGAGTGAGAGAGAGTTGGAGAGAAAGAGTGAGAGAGAAAATCAACTATAGATAGAAGAGTGTGAGAGAAAATAGGAAAAAAAGAAGAGTGAGAGAATCATAAAAGTGTGAGTGAGAAGAGAAAAAAGTGTGAGTTAGAGATGGTGAAGAGAGAGAAAGCGAGAGGGGGAAGAAGGGACAGAAGGTAGAGAAAATATAGGAAAAGAGCAAGATATTGAGAGTGAGAAAAGAGAGTAAGAAAGTTAGTGTGAGATCAAGGGAGATGTTGATATGAAGGGGGAGATAAGGGGGGAGAGAGAGAGAGACAAAGAGAGAGATAGGGAGGGAGGGAGGGGAAAGAGAGAGCAAGGGAGAGGGAGTGGAGAGAGAGTGAGAGAGAAAATGAGAGAGAGGCAGATGGAGAGTGAAAGGAGAGAGAACTGGGACAGATTGGTAGAGAGATAGAGGGTGAGAAATAGGCTAACAGAAGGAGATTGAGAGAAGAAGAGAGTGTTAGAAAGAAAAAGAATAGTGAATGGTGTAAGAGAGACCTTGAGAGAGAAATAGATGGAGGGACAAAGCAAGAGGTGAGATAGCAAAAGAGAGAGCGATTGATGATGAGAGAAGAAAAGCAAGAAAAAAATGTGAGAGTTATAGAGAGGGAGGAAAAGAGAGAGTGAGCAAGAGTGAGAGAAATTAAGAGAGAGAAAGAAATATACAAAAAATTTCAAGGACAAGTTAAGGATAAAAGAGAGACTGAGAGAAGGAATATAAAGAAAAAAGAGAGTGCAAGGACAACAAAAGCAAGGCTCAATCTTCCTCTCTCTCTCTATCTCATTACTCTCTCACTTTATCTCCTCTCTTTTTTCTCATTCTCTCACCACCACCCACCATCACCCACTTACTACCTATCCCTCTCACTTCTCGCACTCACTTCTCTCTCTCATAGTCCCTAACTCTCTCTTATTCCCTTTATTAGTTCGCTCTCCCTTACTCATTGTCTCTGTCTCTGTCATTTCCATCTTTCTCCCATCTCTTTATCTCACCTTTCTATCTATCTCTCATTTTCTCTCTCACTTATGTCTTTGCCAATCACTCTCTAGCTCTCTCTCGCTTTCTTTATATCTTCATCTTCTTATATGAGAGAGGAGGGAGAGAGAGGTAGACTATCAGAAAGGAGGAAGAGATAAGAGTTAGAGGGTGAAACATCAGATAAACAAATGTAGAGAGTTAACTAAAGAATGAACTATGTAGAGAGAAAGGCAAATTGTGAGACAATAGGAAGAGAGAAAGAGTTAGAGGGTGAAACATGAGGGAGAGTGACAAAGAATGTTAGTTAGTGAGAAACCTAAGAGGTTGAGAGAAACAGAAATAGAGCTTGAAAGATAGAGAGGGAGAGAGAGAGAGGAGAGACCAAGAAAAAAGTGTAACAAAGAGAGAGCAAGCAAGAGAGAAAGATAGTGAGAGTGGAAGAGATCAAGAGTGAGAGATAGAGAACAAGAGAGTGAGTGAGAGAGAGAAGATAATGATACAACAAGCAGGAGAGAACATAGAAGATACAAAAAAATATGAGAGAGAATAAGAGATAGATAATTCAAGAGAGAGGGAGAGGGAGGGAGGGAGGGAGGCATGGAGAGTGAGAGAATGTATGAGAGAGTGGGAAAAGTAGATACAGATATAGTGAGTGAGGGGTAGAGAGGGAAAGGAGAAAGAGAAACAAAGAGAGGCTGGGAAAGGGAATGAAGAATGGAGAGAGGGAATGAATGGAGAATGAGAGAAATGGAGAGGTAAGGAGAGTCTGTGTTAGAGAGACAAATAGAAAGAGAAAGAGGAAGAGAAAGTGAGAGAGAAGAAAGGGAGAGCTAGAAGGAGAGATAAAGAGAGGGCGCATAAAGGAAGTAAGAGAAGTAAGGGAGACAGAGAGAAAGAAGGTGAAATGGGGAGGGAGAAGAAAGTGAGAGAGACATAAAGCAAGATTGAGAGAAAGGGAAAGCCTCCCTCCCTTCCTTGCCCACCCTTTGTCACTCTCCTCTCTCTTTCTCTCACTCTCTCCCTCATGCACTCTCTCTTAGAAGACACTCTCTCTATATTTTTCTTCTTATTCTCTCATCAACCATCTATCTCTCTTCAACTCTCCCTCCTTCCAACTCTCTCTAACCCACTCTCTCTATCTATTCTCTCTCTCTCTCATTATCACTCTCCCTTTTAGAGAGGGAGCTAAAGAGAGTGAGGGAGAGAAAGATAGAGAGATGAAATGGGATTGAGAGGGGGAGAGCCTCTTCTCTTTTCTCATTTCTCTCTTGCTATCTCTTCATCACTATCTCTCTCCCTTCCTTTCCTCTCTCCATTTTTCTTTCACACACTCTCTCTCTCGCTCCATTTGAGAGATAAAGAAGGGAGGGTGGGAGAAGAGAGAAAGTGATAGAAGAGATAGAAAATAGGAGAGAGAATGAGAGATTATAGAAGAGAGTGTGAGAGAGTTCAAGTGGGAGAAAGAGGAGAGAGAGGTGACAAATGAGAGATAGATAGAGTGAGAGAGAGTGAGACAGAAAGAGAGAAAAAGAAAGACAAATGCTTATAGTCTCTCTCTTCTCTTCGCTTCCCTACCACTTTAATTCTATCCTTCTATCTATGATGTATTCTCTCTCTCTATTCCAATCACTTACTCTCTTGCTTGATCTTTTTCTATTTTTTTCTCTAGTTCCCCATCTCTCTCACTCACTTTCCCTCAATCCCTCCCTCCCTCTGACTCTCAGAGAGAAAGAAAGAGAGATATAGAGATAAAGGGAGTGCATGAGTAAGAGAGGAAGAGAGAAATAAAGAATGAGAGAGAAAGAAGAAGAGAGAAGAGAGCATTGAATGGAAAGATGGAGATAGAGAGAGTTTGGCTCCATCTCTCTCTGTACTTAGTGTCTCTCTTTCACTCTTTCTCTTTAGCTCTCTCTAACTCTATCTCTACATCCTTATCCCTCCCTACATCTCTCTCCCACTCTCCCTTTCTGCTAATTTCTATTTCTCTCTCATTATCTCGGTCCCTCTCTCCTACTCTCTCACTATTTCTCTCCCTCTCTTCTATATTTTTTCACTCTTTCCCTTCCCTATCTCTCTCACTCTCCCTATCTCTTAAGAGAGATTGAGTGTAGAGGAAAAAGAAAGAGAGTGAGAGATGAAGAAACTGAGAGAGAGAGGTAATGCAGATGATAGATAGAGATAAAAAGATCTTGAGAACAAAGTGTGTAGAAAGAAAAAGAGAGAAAAAGTAAGAAAGCAAGAGTTAGAGTTTGTGAGAGAAATTTTTTCCTCTCTTCTTAATCTATCTTGTAGGGAGAGAGAGTTTGAGAGAGAGATATATATGAAGGTGTGGAGAGAGGGAGGAGAAGAAATGAGTTAGGGAGGAAGGGAGAGACAGAGATAGCAAGAGGAGAGGTAAGAAGAGAGGATACATATCACCCTCTTCTTCCCTCATCTCCTCTCTGCCTCACTCTCTCTTCCTCTCTGTCCCTCCGTCTATGTCCTACCTATTACATTGCTCTCACTCTCTTTGAGTGAGAAAGTGACATTGAGAGAAAGACAACAAGAGAGAATGAGATAGTGTGAGATAAGAGGGAAAACGTGATAGAAGAGGGTGACACTTTCATTCCCTTGCTCTCCCTCCCTTTTTAACTCTCTTACACTAAGTGAGATAGTGTGTGAGAGGGCAATGAAAAAGAAAGAGATATTGAGAGATCTCCCTTACTACCTATCTCACGTTGTCTCTCTTGTATTCTTTTATTTTCTCTTGTTTTTTGTATCTCTCTTCTCTCACCATCTGTGACACTCTTTCTCTTTCCCCCCATATTTTATAAAAATAAATAAAGACAAAGAGATATCAAAGTTGTAGAAGCATGGGAATGAGGAAAGATAAAGAGTCAAAGAGAGTGAAAGAGAATGAGTGATAGAGATCAGAAGAGAGAGACAGGTTGATAGCTTGAGGGAGAGAGAAATATAAGAGATAAGAGAAAGAAGGATCAAGCAGGAGAATACGAGAGAGATTTATTAAGGGAGTAAGAGAGAAAAATTCTAAGGGTGAAAGATATTGAGAGAGAAAGGGCGGGTAAGGTAGAGAGAAGAGAGAGAGTAAGATAAAAAATTAGGTGAGAGGTAAAGAGAGATGAGGAGATGGATAGTGAGGGATAGAGAAAATAGATAGAGGGAGAGATCTGTTGATAGTTTGAGAGAGGGAGTGATAAATTGAAGAAATATAGAGGGGAAAAGAAAGTGATATTAATACTTTATGTATTTCTATCTCTCTTCCTAAATTTTGCGATCTCTATTTCTTTTTCACTCTCTTTACCTCTGCTTCACTCTCTCTTTCTCACACTCAATACCTCTGTCCCACTCTTTCTTTCTCCCTCATCTCCTCCTTTCCTCACTCCCTCCCACTCTTCTCTATTTTTTTCTCTCTCTATTCCTTTCACTCTATCTCTCCCATTATCTCTTTTTGTCCTCTCCTACCTTATGTCTAATCTCTCGATCTCTCTCTCTATCTTCATCCATCTTTCAACCTATCTCTCCCCCAATCTCTCTATGTAGAGATGCTCTCTTCTTCTTTTTCTCCCTGCCCCCCTTTTTTCTCTCCTGATCTCTCTGTCCCTTGTTAGAGAGAGCAAGAGAAAAAAAAGAGAAGAGAAACATGGACTGCTAGATAGTAATAGAGAAAGTGAGAGAGGTTTAAGAGGGAAAGCAAGAGAGATTGAGAGAAAGATGGGGAGGAAGAGAGATATGAAAAGTAAGAGAGAGTGGGAAAGAGAGTGGGAGAGAAGAAGTATGAAAAAGGGATTGAGACTAAGAGAGGGAGGGATGGGGGAGAGATAACTATTGATCATTCCATCTCTCTGTCCTTCACTCACTCTATCTATCTTCTTTCACATGTGAGGGAGTTAGTGAGGGAAGAAATAGAGAGAGTGGGTGAGAGAGATAGATAATAGGGAGAATTAGAGAGTGAAAGGGGGATAGAGTGAGATATAGCGCTATAGAGAGATGATAGAAAGAAAGAATTAGAGATAGTGAGGCAGAGAGGGTGAAAGAAGAGAGATAGGGCAACAGAGAAAGATAGAAAGGGGAGTGAGAGAAAGAGAAATAGAGAGGGAGAGTTATATTGAGGGAGAAAGAGAAAGAAAGAGGGAGAGATAGACGAAGAAAGAGGGAGGTAGAGATAAGTACAGTGTAAGTGGGAGGGAGGGACATAACAAGCGAGAGAATGAGATAATAGGGATAACAATGGAGAATAAGAGTGAGAGAGAAAGAGAGAGCGAGATAGATAGATAAAGATAGCAATAGAGAGATTATGGAGAGAGAGAGAGAGAGAGAGAAAAGTTAGAAGGGGAGCATGAGAAAGGATGAGCGAGAGTGAGAGAGAAAGATGGGGAGGAAGAGAGAACTAAAAATGAAGCCTCAAAAAGTTAGAATGAGGGAGATTGTGAGTGAATAATGGAGGGATGGAGGGAGGCAGTGAGGGAGAGAGAGATCTCACACTAGCTTTCTACCTATAACTATTTCTTTTACTCTCTTCTCTCATTCTTACACTCTTTTTCTCTCCCTCCTCTCTCATATCCTATCTCTCTCTACCTCCATCTTTCTTGCTAAAGAGATAGAGAAAGAGACTAGAATAGAAAATGATAGAGTAGAGAGAAAAATAAAGGGAGATGTTGAGAGTGGTGGAAGAAAGAGAGGGGAGAGTCATTGATGATACGAGACAAAGAGTTATTAAGAGAGGCAAGTAAATAAAGGGAGAGAAGAGAGAGTGGGGAGAGAGAGAGGGGGGAGGGAGATAGAAGACTGAGATAGCTAGAGGAGAGATATAGAGAATAAAGAGGGCATGAGAGAGGTAGAGAGTGATGAAGGGAGAGTGAACTAATGAGATGGTGAGGAATATAACAAGGTTGAAGAGAGAGTTAGAGAGTATGATATAACTCTCTCCATTCTCTTCTCTCGTGCTCCCTCCCTTTCTTTCTCTTTCTCACTCCCTCTTTCTCTGTCTCTCTTTTTCCTTCTCTCTCACTGTCTCTCACTCTTCTCTTCCTATCTATCTTTATCCAACTTTCTCTACTTTCTCTCTCCTTGTCTCTCTCTTCCCTCCATTTAGAGAGCAACTTTAACTCTCTTTTAATTCTCTAGCTCTCCATTTCTATCACTCGCTTTCGCTCAATCCCTCCCTCCCTCCGTCTCCCAGAGAGATAGAAAGAGAGATAGAGAGACAAAGGGAGGGCGTTAGTAAGAGAGGAAGATAGAGCAACTTTACCTCTCTACCTCATTCTTTCTTTCTCTATCTCCCCCCCTTTATCTCTCTTCCACTCTCACAATCAGTCTCACTTCTATCTCTCTTTCTTTCACTCCCCCTTTCTCTCCTTCCCTCTCTTGCTCCATCTTACTATCTCTCACCATGATATCTCTGTCTCTTGCTTTCTCCCTTTCTCTGTTCTCTCTCCCACTCACTCTCTCTCCTCATCACTCTCTCTTCCTCTCACCTCTCTCTTGCTCTCTCCACCACAGAGTGAGAGAGACCCTCCATCCTTACTTACCATTTAGTCCCTCCATTCTCCCTCTCTCTATTGCAATATCTCACAATTCACATTCAAGCTTTCACTCTCTCCTCTCATTATCGATATATATCTCCCTACGCCTCTTTCTCTCACTCCTCCTTCTTTCACTCTACCTTACAGCCTCTCATTCTTTCTCTTTCTGTCATCTCTCTATAGCATTATATGTCTCACCATATCCCTTTACATCTCTAAGTCTTCCCCCCTCTATCTCTCTCTCACTCACTCTCTCTACCTCTCCTCTCTCTAATTCTCTCCAAATGAGAAAGATAGACAAATAGAGAGAGTGAGTGAAAGATATTGGGCGATCAACTGATCTCTCTCCCCCATCCGTCCCTCTCTTACCCCCACTCAAATCCACTTACTCCCTTTGTCCCACTCTCTCCTCTCTTGCTCTTAATCTTGATATCTCTCCCTCCCTCCCCATCTTTCTCTCACACACACTCTCCATCTTTCTCTCACCTCTCTTGCTCTCTATACCTCTCTACTCATCTTTATTTATTTTCTTTCTCTTTCTCTCTTACTCTCTCTAATAATAGACAGGAGATTGGGCGAGAAAAAAATAGGAGGGAGAGAAAGAACAAGAGAGCTTCTCTACATAGAGAGATTGGGAGAGGGACGGGTTGATAGATGGATAGAGAAAAGGTGAAATATTGGGAGAATTGTAGAGAAAGGGGAGAGGGCATAAAGATTGAATAAAAGAGATCCAGGGAGATGAAGAGAGAGAGAGATAGAGAAGAGAAGGAGGGATGGAGGATTGAAGGGGAAAGAAGGAGAAAGAGAGAATGGGACAGTGATGGAGAGAGTGAAAAATAAGAGAGTAAGAAAGAGGAAGAGAGAGTGATAGACTGAATATTAATATCACTCTCTTTCCCCCTCTATCTTGCTTCTTTCTCTACCACACATACTCTCTCAAACTGTCAGCCTATCTCTCCCTCTAACTATTATCTTCCCTCATTCTTTCCCTCTCACTTAACTCTCTATCTTTCACTCTTTCTCACTCCCTCACTTGCTCTTTCTCTCTCAACATCTTTCTCCCTTGCACATTCTCTCTTATACTCCCTCAATCAATCAATTTTTCTCACTTTTCTCTTTCTTGCTCTTTCTTTCTCTTATCTCCTTGTTGACCTCACTTTTGGTTGAGGTTTTCTTTAGTAGCCTAGGGTATAGCCATAGGACTTTTTTATTAGCTATTCCTAGAAAACTAGAAAAGGAACCCTCACCTTTTTAAATTATAAACTCCTCTTTGCTCAACTTGAAGTTCCACATATTGGTCCTAACCTCTAACACTTAGTAGGTTGGGTCAATATAGGGTAGCTTGAGATGATTTCCCATAGGACTGCTTGACCTTGAATGTTGGTTTGAAGTTGGTTTAATCACTTGCACCCACTTGCACTTACTGTCACTCACTTTATCCCTCATTCACTCACAACCTTAAACCCAAACTTGTTGACTTTCATCCGTTGATCCTTTGATAGACTCATATAGATGGTCTCCTAGACCCTCTAGCCATAGGACGGGGTTTAGCTAGCACCAATACATAGAGGACCCAAATGGAGATTCCATTGGTCCGTGGCTCAAATAAGGATGGTTGGCACCTCAATCTCACAAATTACCCAATTCAGCCTTTTGTCCCTGAAACCAATTTAGACTCTTCAATTGACCTCAATTTGATCTCAATTTGCCCCAATTTGAATCCAAAATCTACCAAATTCACCCTCTCAATCAACTTGAAATCACTTCAAATCTTTTCTAAACATCTCATGACAACCATCTACACCATCCTGATAAATGGAGCTTGAATCAAGATTTTGATGAAAATCAACTTTTGACGTGTTTTTGACCCGATCATCAACGAAGTTGCCCAAACGATCTCAAATGATGAAACAGCTCTGCTGGCGCGTCTGGAACGTCGACTTTGCCTAAGGGAGATGTTCATTTCACGACGATGGCATGTCCGAGAGAAAATGCACAAAATGAAGTATATAAATATAATAATATTAAAATTATTTTTTTTTCTTCCCCTTTCCCTAAAATCAAAATCTCTAAGTGTTTCACTCGTTCGGTCCGCCTCTCCCCCTCTCCCGTTCGCACTCCCGACCGAAACCCTTCCTCTCCCTCATCTCCTTCGCGACACGACAGGTGCCCATCCCTTATCCCTTATCACAATCTCCTGCTCCTTCGCTACTCCTCGAGCTGCCTACATGAGGAGATTCCTACTCCACTTGGCTCTTCGAGCCGCACACAATGGGGAGATCTCTCTACATCTTCTTCCCTCTAGCCTATAAGCAACCCCTTTGGGGAGATTATAGGTTAGCTGAAATTACTAGAGAAGGGGGACGTGCTGTAGGATTGCTTCTAGAGTTTCTCTTGCTCTTTTTTTGTGCTCTATGTCAAGTGGTAACCTCTTCCCTTTTTTCTCTTCTTTAGCCATTTGACATGGTGTTTCCCTTTCATGCTGCAATTCTTTCTAATGCCTTTATTTGGATGATTAAGAATAAAAAAATTTGAAGTTTTTAATCTTAAGTTGATGGATTTATAGTTCATGCTAGGGGTTTTTTAAATGGTGCATGGAAATTTAGTTCATCATATTTGAATCAAATTTAGTGGTGAGGCCTTTGAATCCTTCCTTTATGCAACTTATTCAAATTCTCATTTTTTAAAAAAATATAAAACTTGGGGGTTTGATTTGTGAAAATCTGGAATCACCTAAGAGGGCCTTGTATCGTTTCCTACTGGCCTTTTTTTTTTAATTTGGAGCATGTGTAAGTGATGATATTTATGGTTGGGGTTGCTAAAACTCTTGCTTCAAAGCTTAGCTATGTTTCTCTGCCTCCTGTTATTCTCTTGTTCAAACTGCATATAGGAGGCTATATTTATTTATCTCCTCTCTTGAAGCTAGAAAAAAATATATATCATGCATTTCAAATTTTACAAATAAGCCATTCAAAGACTTCAGATTTGCAAATAAACAATCGATGATATTTAGATTTTGCAAAAAGAACACCTCATAACTTCATATTTTCACAAATAGGCCCCAAAAATAAAATTTCAAAAACCCTCGATTTTCGACCATCAGAGCGAAGGAAACCACAACCCTAAAGTTTCAGATTTTACAAAAAAGAACACGCGATGGTTTCAGATTTTTACAAATCTAATCCCAAATTTTTAATTCCAGATTTTTCATCAACAAAAGCGTTGAAGTTTCTGATTTCCATAAACTCTATAGCTTCCGAATGATATATAACATGTAACGAAAGTTTCTTTGAACCAAATCGTCAAGCCATAAAGCTCTAAATAATGAATAGCATGCAAGAATAAAACCAAATCAGCAAGCTCTAAGGCTTTCCACCTACGTATAACATGCAACTTAAGCAATGAAAGGCAACCACAGGGAAGTCAAATCGAACTCCCAATTGGTTGTTTATTTGCAAAATCTAAAGCCTTTGAATGACTTATTTGTAAAATCTGAAATGCATGATAAATGGAAGTATAAATGGTTTAGTTGTTGCTCTTCGATGATATTTTCTTATTTGGAATAAATGCTAGAAATAAAATGTTGAAACTCTTCATTATTGATATTATTGTTCAAGTAAATGATGGAATTCATTTTAATGCTGAGACATGTTGGCTTTAAGAATTTATTTATCTTATTTGTTTTCCTATTACATGTTCTTATTCGAACCATATACTGGGTGCATGAAATTTTTGAGGCTTAAGACATTACAAAATGTGAGTTTTATAATTCTGCTTTCACCCTTTTATTGGGCTTGATTTTGGCCTTGTGGTGGCTGCAGTATTAGCCTTGTTGTGGCCCGATTTTAGCCTTGTGGTGGCTGCAATTTTAGCCATGTTTTGACTCGGTTTTGGCCTTGTGGTGGATGTGGTTTTAGCCTTGCTAGGCTCTATTTTGGCTTGATGTTGGGCTCGATTTTGGGACCTTATATTTGCTTTAGTTTTGCTTGATGAAGGGCTCGGTTTGGCTTGAGATCAGGCTCGGTTTCACCTAAAATTCGGCTTGGTTTGGTTCTTTTTCTTGGTTGGGTTTTACTTGGAATATTGTTCTATATTTGGCCCCCTATGTTAGGCTTGTTTTGGTTAAAATGTGGCTATGTTTTTGCCCTTTCAGTGGGCTTGGTTTTAGCTCCCATTGGCTGCCCCTATTCCACTACATGTGGAGATCTATTCCAAATAATTTAAAAATTCATAACTTCATATTAGCTCCCATTGGGCTCGATTTCACCTAAAATTCATTTGGGGCAACAACCATAGGGAGCCAAAAATCAAGCCCAATAATTCTTCCGAAGCGTTGGAATTTTGGTTTTAAGGCTTTGTGTAATTTGGTTTGGGAGGCCTGTTCTTGCTCCCCTTTGCTTCCTTTTTCCGTTTAGAATACGTATGCAGTTGGAATTGGGTTTGGAGGATTTTTGAAATTCCTTCGAGGGGCTCAGTTTTTACCTCCTATGGCTGCCTTTCTATTCGAAACACTTGTTGAAGGGAAATTTTGCTCTTTGTAAGCATTTAAGGTTTCTTTAAAGGGCTCGATCTTGCCTTATTTTTCTGCCCCTCTATGTGAAGTACAAATACGTGACATTCCTTTTATCTCTGGGGCTTTGAAGAGATTGCTTTGGGACCTTTTGTTTCCCTCCTTTGTCGCCCTGGTCGTGAGCACTTATACCGGTCCCCGAATTGTGTTATGTTGGATTCATGTTTCGAAATTTTTGGCTTGAGGTAGAATTGAACATTTTGATATTGGCGAGATGAAATATTTTGATCCTTGTTATTTGAAATAGTTTGAATGCCCCTTTCGAGGAAAAAATTGTCAGGTGCTCGGAAATGTTTCGGGGCCCAATTTTGCAGGCCAAATTGATTGCAATAAAAGAAAAACAGAAAGAGAAGGGGAGGAAACCTTTGTGATATCTATGAGAGTTTGGGGGTGATTTGGAGATTTTCTAAGTTGTACCTTTTAGGAATGTCTTTTAGTTAGCCTGGGGGGAGTGTGCTCCATCTCTTTGTTTATTCGAGAAAGTCCAGTCAATTGGATGTTTTAGATTAACTCTCCTATCGTTTGGCCACTTCTTTCTAAAATGAATTTGGAGGTGGGTTAGTCTTCTTTCTTTTTCTTTCTTGCTTTTTGTTTTGTTTTTTCCTTGCTTCTAGGTTCGGGTTTTAGGTGCTTATGTATGATACTTAAGTGCACATGTATAGCCTTTTTGCTATATCTGAAACTATCAAGCAAGGTCGCAAGTAGATTGGTTTTGTTTTGGGGCTTACGAAGGTGATAACAATGGTACGTCGGTGGTAGAGCATAATGATATTTTAATCTATGACATCAGGACCCAATCTATCATTCACCGACACAAGACTATAGGAGGACCCGTAACCTTTTTAGGTTGTCAGTGGTCCTACGCTCAACGACATGATCGACTCGTGGACAACTATACTTTTCAAAAATGATAAGAACAAACCTGATGAGAACAAATACAATATTTACAAATAATATTTTCACCATAGAATTGATACAACTTTCTTTTGTATGCCCGAAATCTATGTGCATGCTAAAATATAAATTTCAATTGTATTGTAGCTAGATTGTCCACTTGTTGATTACTGGTACCAGGCTAAGGAATACACTCCAAAGTTAGGTTTTGTACGACACCCTTCTAGTTGATTGGCGAGCTCTATACATTCGGGTGATCGATAGTAGCCTTCAATTTCTCTCGAGTAAAAATATATAATATCTGAGTCCAGGCCCGACCCGAGTGCTTGAGGTTTTCTTTCTTTTGATTTTCGTGGTATTTTATTGGAATTTTTGGTAAAGCACTCGTGGTCCTTTTTTGGGATTTTTTCATATTTTCGGTGATTTTCTTTGAGTTGCCATTTGCTCTTTTTACTTTGAGATTTCCGTCGTGAGTCATTTGGCGATTTTCTCGAGTTTTCTTTCATCATGGGTGATTTGTCGCTCTTTCTTGAGTTTTCCAAGTGGTTGTTTTTTTTATTGATACAATGCATGCCAGCTCATTTATAATTTTTGTTATTATATTTCTAACTAATACTATTTTTTTTACACACTATACCTTAGAATAGGAGGAAAATAGTTGGTTTCATAGGAGGTACCCGGTAGCAGATGGTTGAATCAACAATTGCTTATACACATAGAGCTAACATCAAACTCAAATGCGCTACGACGAGGAGCTTGGAGCTACCATTGTGGGCAGCACGACCATCTTCAACAGCAAAATATGTCTACACCAGCTAAACCATTCCTTAGATTAAACAACAAGCCATAAGATTTCGAGGTTGCATGCCTATTGTGACATAAATCTTGAGTCTCTCTATTTAGGGCTTTGTACAACTCAGTTGTACAATCTAAGCGCTAACTCGTTTTAGCATTCCGAGGTTGACATTCGCACGACCTAAATCCTTACATCTTCTAGGCTATTTGTGTGATCGTCTCACACAAATGTAAACCCTAAATTAATAAAAATTGATAGGACGAAACACTTAATCATTTCTCCTCGAAATTAAAGCAAAAACATAGGGTAGACTGGGAAGTCACCGAGGTTCTCCTCTGAATCTATGACATCCTCTAGTTCTTCCTTCTTTGGACTCTATAACCAAATGTTCTAAATTTGAGTCATTCCTCTTTCACACCTGTTTGTCCGATCTTGTTGAAAAGTCCTATCCTTTTGACCTCTTTGAAGATAATATTTTTTGATTCTTATCTATGGTTTTCTTAGGTGACTTTGGTCATCTAAGATGTAATTAACTATAGGGGCTTGCCCTTACAAGAAGCTTTTCTGAACCCAACTTAATATAAACCCTATTTAATTCTTTCGTATTAAATAATGGAATCTGTCGGCAAATAAAATGGTTTTGTAGAACAAACAAATGTCATATGTTTCTTAGTTTATTTGATCGAGCCTCCCCCTCAACTCTTGTGTTTATCTTTCAGGATAGATACAAGGTTTGAGGTATAGTATTCTTTCATTTAAACTGTGAAAGATATGTGATCATTTTGATTTCATATTTTTTAAAACTTAAATATATATGCAAATTAAACATCCATTCAAAGCGGGCGACAAGATTTTAATTTCGACGATCGACAGTTTCCAACGAGCAACTCCTCACCCAAAATAATGCTGACAGCTTCTGGTGACTCCACTACGGACATAGCTTCTCTCTCCATATTAATCAGGAAACATTATCTTCCCACATAGGTAATGTGTCCATGTCCCTCTTGGACCAAATTACCCTTCTTTCGTTGACATGCCCTTTGGGAGGTACGGCCAACTCTTTGGAACTTGAGAACTGTCTGCTCAATCACTTTCGAACAAGGAGGTTCAGGAGGCCATTAAGGACCTCTTAATCATTGTGTGGGGCGGACCCTGATAGGTTTTTTGGACTAGTTCCACCTTGGCATTAAGCGCTGTGAAGTCGGTCTCGCACTGGGTCCCTGAACTTCACTTTCTCTTTCTTATTTGGTTTGCTATATTGAAAATTAAATTGAATTGTGTCATGTTGTGCTTGCTTTTTAATTATCTTTATATTACTTAAATCTTCATACTTTAAACCATTTTTACTAAAATTTAAAATCTTCACCGATTAAATAAAAACTTACCTGGACTTACCTTGGTCTACAGATCGACCTCTGTTAATTTGTAGTGCTCGCACTATGATTACGAGGTATTGGTCAAATAGCTAACCCCAGGGTTTTATTTCTTTAAAGCTTCTGCAATGTCATTCTCGATGCTTACTTTTTCATGCAACCTACTGATGAGCCGCAACACCCACATTGTCACTCCCACTATCAAGTTCGGGGCAGGATTTGAAGAACATGAGGTCATACTCATGAAAGCCCCGTTTGTTGTAGTGAAATTCTCGAAGGTTCTGAAATTGTCCGTTGAGTTCAACCTGAATTACCTACAGGATTTCCTATCTAACCAGGAGGAAAAGACTATTGCCACTAGAACACCTGCCAAGCTTGGCTTTCCCATTTCTGCTTAGGAAAAAGAGGTTATGATTGTCGAAGACCCGAATGGAGGATTCATTATTCCGCTATCAGTAATTAAAATTGGATCAAGTTCAAGAGTTGCACTAATAACTTGGTCGTAAAAGAGGAACTGCAACCAAAAGATTTGCAAGGCTACTAAAGCTCAGATTTCTGATGATGTGTATGGTGGTAAAATTCTTCATAAAAGGGAACACAGATTGTTGGATGCCTCTCCGCTTTTGCGAGGGAGTAGGTTCCATCCCTTAATGGATACCGATGGGTATGAATGTATCCAGAAGATTGCCGCTACTTTACCGCCACTCCATGGACATGGTGGGGAGAGGAAGAAGTCTGCTCCTATCACCAATGTTAGTACAGTGTTTCAGAGACTAGCTTCTAAAGCGGGTTGTTCAACCAGTAAAGTGTTTAAGCAAATGGGATGTGCAGTATCCCTTCACATGAAGAGAGAAATACTAAGGGACGTGAGATCTGCCAGACAGTCTTAGACACCAACTGAAAATTTACCTCCTCGCATTTCCGTAAGGTTTCTTTTAGGAAGCAGAGTTGAAGTCGCCAATGTCACTACTGATTCTACCATCAGAAGATCTACAAGTCGTTGAACAATTAAGTCACATCTGGGTCCAAGGTTGTACCAATTACAAACCATAAAGATGTTCCTTAAGTTCCAAAGAAAAGATACAGGTTGACTGGTACTGTATATGGTCTTCACCATGAGGAGCATACCTCTCTTCGACATGCTGATGTTTCTGTTGAGACACCCCGTCTTAAAGCATCACCGTCAAAGAAAAGGTGTGTATACCCAAGGTTGTTGTACGATACAATTCGGTGAACCCGTAAGATGGAATTATGGAATAAAATATTGATCTGAAGTATCCTACAAGGTCACAATAATTGCAAGTGAAGGGGATACACAGGTTGAGGATGTCCGGCAGAGGCCTCCGGATCTCAAAGTGATACAAGGGTCAATAATTGAAGAAAAGGTCGAAAGGCTCAGAATAGAGATTTCAGAGTTAGCACGAGAACATGGAATTATCGTTGATGACAAAAATGAAGAGTCTGAAGCCTATCTCGAGGAAGACTACATGCATATTAATTTCATTGAAACCAGAGCTACTACATCTGCATGCGATGCCCAACCTCTCACTGAAAAGAACATTGTAGATAAGCTGTGTAGGGCTGTCTTCCTGAGGGATGAGCAAATGAGCCAAATGGAGAAAAGAATGGAAGAGATGGCCACTACCATGACTGCTATGGCTGCAACTCAAGGGCAATCTCAACCACGACAGTTAACTTCTCCAGAAGTCAACCAGCCAAAAATTATACAGATCCTAGATTAGAGGAGGGAAGTTGCCTCAGCTAGCAGAGATCAACAACAAAAAAAAGACTCTGTCTAAAGTATCATACCAGAGAGGAAATTTAAATAAATGGTTGAACTGATTTGGGAAGCCGTAGCCCAATCTATGGGTGGTGCATTAATTTAAAAGGTAGAACCTACCTGGAAGAGTTGAATGTTGTACCCTACTCTAAGTGTTTTATGTCACCAAACTTTAATATATTTCATGGGGTTGGAAATCCCACACAACAAATAACACATTTTCGAGCCAGTTGAGGCAGTACTGGAGGTAACAAAGCATTGCTTTGCCACAAATTTGTCAGTAATTTATCAGTGATAACATTTGATTGATATGTGAAATTACCTAACGGACCAGTGAGGACATTTTTTGAGTTAGAGCAGTTGTTCGTGAAGAGATTTGGTGGAACACAACATCATGTTTCTATTGGAGATCTCATGATAGAGAAGCAAAGGCATAACGAGACTCTAGTAGATTATATTTTGAGGTGGAGAAACCTTAGCATGTAATGTGAACATCAGCTACAAGAACATCATGCAATTGAGATCCTACTCAAAAGAATCCATGGGCCAATAGCTTTCATGCTCAAGGGACTCACCATCAAATTCTTCGAGAAGTTACTCAGCAAAGCCAGCAATCTACAAGAAGAAGTCAAGCATATGGACTCTCATGAGAAGGCCGAGATGTCCAGGAAAACCAAGATTTTCGAAAAGAAGTCGAGGATAGTGGCAACGGTTGATAAGGTAAAACAACCAATGAAGATATATGTAGAAAACTTTCGTCAGGATTCCCAGCCACCATCACAGCATAGCCAACAACAATGTACACAACATTATGGCTCGCCTGACCAGCAATCACGTCAGGGAGGATTATACTGAGCAGAGAATAAGAGAATGTCCTTGGTAGAGCGATAGAAAGTGGTGTATTCCTTCAAAGACAAAGCAGTACCCAAGATGTTCAGAAGTCTAATGAAGAAGTCTGAGTTTAGATAATCAGATCCAAAGAAATCGAAAGAGGTCGATAAGAATGATCAGCCCAATTATTGCCCGTATCACAGGATGCTTGGATTAGAGGATTGCTCATCTTCAAAGATTGGCTCAAGAAGAACCTTAAAGAAGGGAATATAACAATCCAAAAAAAATATTTAAAAGAACCTAATAGAGGTTCTGTAACAATGACTTTGGTTGAGCCAATCACTTCAATAGATCCGTACTCAGGAGAAGATGAATGGACTACAGTTTGGAGCAAGTTGTTCAAAAAGATATTGGATCAGATTCAGACTACTTTAGTTCAGGAAAGCATCCAGAGTCTACAACCTGTTCAACTAGAGATAGAAGTTTCATCAGAGAAATTACTGCAACCTGAGAAGAAAGAAAAGAGCGACATCACGAAGACTGATAGCATGTGGGATATAATAGGGTCTGCCTTTGTGAGATTAGTTGCCTCGAATTCAGGGGAGAAAATCCTCAAACCCCTGACCATGTACGATTATCTTTTTGCCCCTCCAAGGTATTAATGATTGCAGCTACATTTTAACTATTTCTGGTGATAGCATGACTAATTTTTGTCACTCTAGCTTTTATTTTGATTCCCAAACTGATCCTCAAATCATACTTAAGTTTGATCAGCCTGTTAGCTAGAATAAAGAAGACATCGATGACATCGATTACGACAACACCGGGAGTGAGGAACCAACTTCGAGTGCCTTGGAGCACCGCTAGCTATCAACTTCATTTTCCCCGATGAAGAAAAAGAAACACCAAAAAATTTGCCTACAACATCTCAGGAAGATAAAACCACAGAGATAAATTTGAGGAGCAGGAAAATATTACCCCTAAGGCCAGCTCCAATGGATAAAGGAAAATAAATTGTAACTCAAGAAGAGCTATCTCCACCTCCATCTACGGAAGAGACACATAACCAAGTAAGTTTTGGAGGGTCGTATAAAGTAGATTATAACATGCTAGCTCATCTTAGGAAGTTGTCAACCAAACTGAGCGACGCTCTAATCTTGGCAAAAGAAAAGGAGAGATTCTTTGGTTACGGTGCTGCTTAATCCAGATATTTGCTTAGCCCAGTTGGCCAGCACATCCTTGGATGAAGTTTGCTTATTAAAAGAACAGCCTGGGGTAACTTTCACAGATGAAGATATGTTGCTTCGTACCGTTGACTACAACTGTCCACTCTATATCTCCGTTATCATCGGCAGATTCGTGTTGTCTAAAGTTTTGGTGGATCTTGAAGCATCGCTTAATTTAATGAGTATACAAATATTGGCCTATTTGGATATTGAAACTCAGGAGCTTACGGCTGATAAGATGATGTTAATAGGATTCAACCGAAAGGGAGAGAGAGTGCTTGGATTAATTACATTTCTTATGAAAGTTGGAGAGCTACTAACAACAAATAAATTCCATATCATCAACGCCTAGACATCTTTTAATGCTCTACTTGGTCCATCGTAGAATCACAAGCATGATATGGTTCCATCTTCCCTACATTAATGTATTAACTATTATGAGGAAGGATAAGAATATTGCATCAAGGGAGATTTACAACCATTTTCAATTCATAAAGTTGGCATTCATGAGGACACCGCTTACTACTCGTGCCTAAGGAAGATTGTCTTCTCTCATGAAGTTGTGGCGACTAAAGTGAAAGTTTCAGAGGAGTTGCAAGGAAGAGGCCATTCAACTTTGCTTCGATAGTCTACTATCATCTCTTCACAATGAGGTGATAGCGGTTCTTTTAGCCCATATACCTGAGATCAAGGCCGATGACGTGGACGAGGAAGAGCAAATGTGATTTTTGAACAGACTAGGCCGACCATCAACTTTGATGATGGAGAAAGTTTTAAAGATGAAATAATAATGAAAAAAAAAGAAACCTCAGTATGAGATATCCTTAGAAGATACAGAGAAAAGTGAATATGAGACAATGTATGAACAGATAAACCACTGTCATGACCCTTACTCTGATTCACTGATTCACCCTCAAAAGGTTGAGAATTTAGAGGTCAAGGAAGTCCGTAGCACTGGTTTAAAGCCGATCAAATTTTACTGTGCTTCTACTTCTTCCAATCTTCAAAATCATGTAAATTTGGATGAGAATTTTAATGAATTAATGGAATTACCTTTTGGCTACTTTTCACCTTGTGTACAAAAATTAATTCAACAGGGATATTTACCAAAATAGATGTTGAAAGATAAATTTCAAGCATTTAAAAAATTATGGAATGTTAAGAGTCGAATTCTTAACTCAAAAGAGGGTCTCGAATTTGGTATGATTGGATCAGTCAATAATAGGATTTTGCATGGTTGTTACTAGTGAATCAGAAAAGGATTGCCTCAATATGGAGGATGACTCTACTGATCAACTAATCGATGATGCTTCGACTGAATTTAAAGATAAAATTAAATCAACAATTGATGAGTTGAAAGAAATCAACATCGGGACTGAGGAGCACCCCTGACCAACCTATATAGATTCTTTAATTGATAAGGAAGAATCCACTGAAGTAATAAAGTTATTGTCAAAATTTAAGGATTGCTTTGCATGGAGTTATGATGAATTGTCAGGACTGTCAGTAGATGTTGCAGTTAATAAACTTGGGGTGGACAAAGATATGGTCCCCAGTGAAATAAGCTCCTAAAAGAATGCTCCTCGAAATAGAGCAACAAGTTATTACCGAGGTGAAGAAATTATTAGACGTTAAATTTATAAGAGAAGAGCAATACTCCACATGGTTAGCTAACATTGTGCCAGTTAAGAAGAAAAATGGACAAATCCGTGTATATGTCGACTTCAGGGATTTGAATAAAGTGTTTCTAAAAGATGAATTCTTACTACCGATACCAGGGATGATGGTGGACATCACTTCGACATACAAGATTTTCTCCTTCATGGCTGGATCATCGGGATACAACCAGATCAAGATGACTCCCAAAGATGCGGCACTTACAACATTCAGAACACCTATCGGGATTTTCTACTATATAATAATGTTATTTGGATTGAAGAATGCTGTAGCAACATATCAACGAGTGATGACAAATGGTATATTTTATTTTAACTTTTGATCACAATCAAGTGGAATGCTACATGCATGATTTGGTGATCAAAAGTAAAAATAAAATAGACCATTTGTATGGTTTGAGGATAGTGTTCGAATGATTATGACAATAAAATCTCAAGATGAATCCCATAATGTGCACCTTGGGCGTTATCTCTTGGAAATTTCTAGGATTCGTTGTTAGTCATCGGGGAATCGAGATCAACCCGGATAAGATTAAAGCTATCTTGTAGATGCCTCCTCCCAAAAAGTTGAAACAACTACGTCCCTTTCAAGGGAAAATGACATATCTGTATGCTTTATTTCTAATCTCTCAAGTAGGTGTCAGCCCTTCTTGGCATTAATTAAAAAGGACGTCAAATTTGTTTGGAAAGAGAAATGCTAGCGGGCCTTCAAGGACGTTAAGAAATACTTAATGACACCTCTTGTTTTGGCTACCGTTATCCTGGGGAAACCATTGATACTTTATACTACGGCCTTAAACGACTCTCTTAGAGCCCTGTTAGCCCAAGTCAATGATGAGGGTAAGGAAAAAGCGCTATACTACTTAAGTCGATGTCTAATATTGACGAGGTAAAATATCTGCCTATCAAGAGGCATTGTCTAACTTTGATTTTCACTACACAAAAGCTTAAACACTACATGCTTTCTCATAGTATAACCCTGATTTTGAAAGTTAATTCATTGCAATATTTGATGACCCGACTAACACTTTCCGGACGTTTAGCAAGATGGTTAGCAATTCAAAATAACTTTTGTTCCCCTCCACGTTATCAAGGGACAGATTTTGGCTGATGTTCTCGCAGCACACCCACTTCCAGCTAGGTCCCCTCTTAATGATGAGTTACCAAATGAACAGGTATTACATACAGAATTCTCCAGTGTGCAACGCTGAGAGATGTACTTTGATGTAGTTTCTTCAGCCAGAAAAGACAAAGGATTAGGAACAATTATACCAGACAAAGCATGAATTGTTTTCATCTTCAACATGCCAGATAAGGGTATGCTGAGATTCTCCTACCACCTAACAGAGCCATGCACAAACAACAAAGTAGAGTATAAAGCCTTAATCACCGGATTGGAGTTGGCAATCTCGATGGATATAACAGACGTTGTCATCTATGGCAAATCTCAACTCGTGATCCAACAAGTCACCGGATAATATAAGATTATAAAGCCAAGGCTTCCAGAATACCACTGGTATACAATGAAGCTGCTAGAGTAGATTCCTAACGTAACTTTCTACTGAATTCCTTGGGGAAATAATGTCCATGCTGACGCTCTAGCAAAACTCGTAAAGAATTAGCATGTCCTCCAGAGGATTCCATTAACATTACAGTACAAGAAGATGAGTTTTATTTCAAATTGCCCTTGACAATCTACACAATCTCAAAAAAGAAGAAGTTATTGATGTCAACGAGGATTGGCGTAGGCCACTTATGGAATATTTGCAAATTAAAAAGTTGCTGGAAGACAAATCAATAACATATCACATCACAAGAAGGGCTATGTCGTATGCTCTAGTGGGTGATGTCCTCTATAGAAGAGCATTTGATCATATGTGGCTACGATGTTTAAGCAAAATAGTTAAGCAAAATAGTTTAAGCAAAATAGAAGCACAAAATATTGTCAAAGAGGTACATGCCAGATTGTTTGGTGCTCACCAGTCAAGACCAAAAATGAAAATGAAGATTAAGAGGCTTGGATATTATTGACCAGCAATGATGTCTGATTGTATGGATACATCCATAAAGTGTCACCAATGCCAAGTGCATGGGGTGGTCTTACACCAACCTCCGAATGTGCTACACCCAACCGTTGCTTTGTGGCAATTCAAGTGTTGGGGCATGGACATAATAGGTCTGATAGACCCTCCATCTTCTAAGGGACAGAAATTTATTCTCATAGCTCGGATTACTTTTCCAAATGGGCAAAGGTTGTGCCATTACTAGAGGTTACAACACAGTGCGTCCTGCACCAACCTCCAAAAGCCAAGTCATCTACCTTTTTAGAGTTATGTGCAAAATAATCTCCGACAATGAGGCAACCTTCTAAAGTACAAAAAATCAATAATTTCATCAAACAACACGTGATAGATTGGAGGTACTCAACAATTTATTATCCCAGGGTAAATGGCTTAGCCGAGGCCTTCAACAAGACACTGTTACAGATTTTGAAAAAAAGACACTAAACGAGAATAAAAGAGATTGGGGCATAACAAACCTGTTAGAAGCTTTGTGGGCCTACTGGACAACATTCAGGACTCCCAGCCAATGTACACTCTAAACACTCATGTATGGGTTCAAGGTTGTGCTACCGCTAGAAGTTTAGATGCCATCTTTCAGAGTCGCTATCGCTAATCAGGTTACAGCAGAAGAAAGTACAAAACAAAGACTTGAAGAATTTGAAAGTCTTTAAGGAAAACAACTAGAAGTACAACAACATTTAGAGTTTTACCCGGTGAGGATGGTACAAACTCATGACCAATTGGTCCGACAAGGACGTTCAAAGTTGGTGATCTTGTACTCGTTCTCAAAAGACATATTCTTGCACGCCGCAAGATAGGTGAAAAATTTCAAAAAACTTGAGAGGGATCATTTGTTATGGAAAAGGTCTACTCAGGAGGAGCCTACCAGCTGGTGGATTTTCAAGGCGAAAAGACCATGTTGTCGATCAAAGGACAATACTTAAAGATATACTATTCAACTTAACATCACTTGAATTGAAATTTTTAATATTTGATTATTTTGGGCATATTTATTTGGCAAAACATCTGTGACTAGGTCCAAAAAAAGTAATAAAATTAACCTCAATAAAATGAAAAACTTTGAAGTTACATACTGCGATTTTCTCTTTTCTACTTTCAGGTTTGATATTTTACTAAATTAAAAAATAATATATATATATATATATATATATATAACAGATCTATGGGAAGCTTGCCGATAAGATTACTGTTCCCTATCCAACTTCTACCAAAGTGTCAGAATTCTGGAATGATAATCAGTGGAACCTTACTGCTTTAAACAACATATTGGATAACCTTACCATTCACAGGATTAACAACATTCTTGTGGATACTTCTAAGAAGGATAAACTTATTTCCAAGCAAGGGGTTTTCCAATCTACTACTGCTTAAATTTATTCCCAACATCATCAAGGTGAGAGCTTTCTCTTGGGGAAATCTATTTGGAATAATTTCCTCTCACCGTCTATGTCTTTCTGCTATTGGAGAATCTTCTCTAAATGCCTCCCAACTGATGACATTCTGAAACTGAAGGGTTTAAGAGGCTCTTCTTGTTATCTTCTATGTAAAGGGCAAGAGGAAACATCAGATCACCTTTTTTTCCAATGTCAATTTGTCCAACAGATTTGGTTAATTGTCCTCAGAAATTTGAAAGTGCAAACCATCAATCTTACCTGACAGAAATTTATATCTTGCTGGAATGAATGGCTTCAATTAAAACTTTTGGTGATACCATGTGTGGTGGCTTGGTTCACTTGGATGGCTAGAAATAAGGCCAAATTTGATGAACACTTACCACATCCCTCTAAGGTGGCTGCTAACTCTTTACCATTTCTGAGAAAATTTTTTCATTGGACAGCATTTCCTGATCTTTTTAAGACTAGCTCTTTGGCAAATCAACCTATTTTGGAGCACCCCCAAGTTTTTTGGCTCAAACTCCTACTGGTTGGCTGAAAGCCAATACTGATGGTAGTTTCTTTAGGTCCACTGCTGGCATTGGAGGTGTTTTCAAGAATTCAAATGGTACTTGTCTCTTACATTTCCTGTCTCCTGTTTTTACTGTTGATGCTCTGGAAGCTGAGGCTTTGGCTATCTTTTGGGCCATCTATATTGCATCCAAAGCCAAATTTCACAACCTTATAGTGGAGACTGATTCCAGGGTCATGATTAGCATTCTCCTTAATACCATAACCTGCCCCTGGCATATTCTAAAACGGAAGAATAGAATTTCTCATAACTCCCAGGGCATTATTTTTAAATTCATTTTTATACATAGAGAAGGTAACAGACCTGCTCATTGGCTTGCTCGAGCTGGTCCTGAGGTAGATAGACCCAATTTATCCAAGGAGGTTCCCCCACCACTACAGTTACTTCTCAAGAGTGATCTTTCTAATCTGCCTTTCTGCAGATTGTTGTAATTTTTTGTCTTTTATTTCGGTGTTTCATATATATATGTTCTTACAGAAGGTAGTTATATATATGATTACAGTTTCATTTATATATATATATATATATATGTATATATACTTATGTATTTTCTTTTATTTTGATGGGGAATTATCATCCCCCACCCCTTTTGTACTCACTCTGTACCCCTTTTTTGCTTTGTTAACATGTAAGGAGCCATGAAATATATATATATATATAACAGATCTTCTCACCATCGTAAAGTAAAGCTTCATCTAATAAACGTTTTGTTTTGTTCTTATTCCTGCTTAATTGCACTGATGTTTTTCCTATCGTCTGCACAGAAAATGTCAAGACAGAAGTTGTTTTTTGCTGGCTGGAATCTTGCACTTAACGAAAAAAGGGCACCTTAGGGTGGCATAATAAACTTCGACGTGGACTTCAATAAAGTCAATATGGACTATGAGGGTCCTCTGATGGACGTGGTTAGCTGTCGGGAAAAAGAAGGGCTACGATCAATGTTAAAGATAAACACCAAGGAGGATTCCTCACTAAAGTGGAAGAAAGTAATTGTACAACAAGATCTGATGGAGGGGACTAGTTGCCTGCCCTCTATGATAACTGTACCAAATGGAGGACTAGTCACTGCTAATGACGAGAGACTGCCAGTGCACAACTGTGAATAACTCAACACAGAAACACCAACCAATGAAAACATAGAGCTTTCCAGCTTGAAGAAATAAGATGCCAACAAAAAACTTGAAGGGAGAATCTACGAGCCAGGCATGAGTGAGACTTTTTCCAGCCTGCCTGCCATAGAGGAGGAGTTTGAGTTTGCTACAGAGCCAAAGATACCAGAGGTTCTAGATGATCTTTTTCTAAGTTGCCCGACTTGCAACACTGAAATTCCAACGTGGAAAACAGCTACAAGGGCATTTATGGAATACTCAGACTACAATCTCCTCCACCTAGAAAGTTACAATACTTTGGAGGAGTACACGTCTGGTGACATGGGATTTCAGACCACCGACCACTCAATGGGGGGGGTCATATATTCTACTAGATAAAAAGTCATATATTACACTTGATGCAATGTCATACATTCTGTTGGATACAGAGACAACATCAGCTTGGATTCCTACTGACATTGAAATGAGGGACCACCCTCAATAGTCGTTGATGATCACCATGGCAGAATACGACAAATTGATTAAAGTAAAGAGAAGAGATTTTGAATTTTATGAAGAAGTTTAAGGAAGATTCATCAGTATACTTGAAGGCTTGGAGCTGTACACCAGAGTCTTCTCTAAAAGTGATGAAAAAAATATTCTCGACTGCATCTTTGATCTAAGAGCGAGCAGGCCTTCAGTTGGAAAGAACTTATTATGAGCCACAGAGATGGATGCGTGGAAAGGGCAGAATCACCATACATTATGGCTGTTGTTACAACTTCACCAAAGATAGACAAGGGAATTCCCCTGAGATTTTGAGCACGACGAGGTGGATCTGTTACCTCCTATGAAAAAATGGATGATCAAGAAAATGGTTCGATGGAGCATACTTCCAGCCAGCTGTATTCCCAACAGTTGTATCATCAATATATACGATGAAGACATTTGTATCCTCCCTTATATATCATGATTTTGTGAGACCATTTTGCACGGCCTCTTTTATGATTAAAAGCAACATCTTGTTTGGGAAAGAAATAGATTTCATTGGCCTTGGCGAGTTCAAAAAATTGGCAGTGGGTTCAGTATTGGTTCTTAAAGGAAATGGAGCAGACATCCCCAAACACTGCATTCTAGGAGTGCAATACCCTAGAGTTTCTATAACTTTTCAAAGAATGGATAGGAGAAAGATGTCGTATGGATTACCAGCCAGATTCAGAGTTGGAAGAACTACTGCCTTACGAGCTATGAAAGGGTTGTACCTTTATGCACGTGCCAAAAGAAACTCTTGTCATGAAGCATGACTTAGTAGGTCAGCTCGATCGGGAGCTTGCCCCACCAAAGATGGACATTCAGGAGATACCTTTCTGTACTATGTTTTGACACACCACATATGATGATCTATGTATCAGATATGCTCAGCTTGTCATATGTACCCAGCATGAGACATTTTTAGATGTACTGTGATGCATTCAACATATTATGCCTTTTTAAGGCTTTGGCCTGCACTCAGTCTGTAATACTTGCTGAAGCAGATTAATGAAATTTCCGTTAGAATTTTGTCTGTTTGTTCGATTGCCCTTTTGTGTGATGGATAAAGAGCCACAAAACCATGTGTTGGTTTTGAACTACAATGAACAAAGAACAAAACAATAAAAACTTAATAATAATAATATTAAAAAAAATACTCTTTTGAAAATCAATCAACCAACGAAAATTAAATTTTGGAAAACATATTTTGAAAATTAAATGTGATAAAACAACAAAAAAATAAAATAAATATGTTGAGTTATTTCTCTCAATTTTGAGGTCTGTTACTCTTTCCTCGCGCCGCACGACTTTCTCGGTCTACACTAAATCTCACAAAATTTCATGTATCTTCCTCACCAATCTCAGCAATATCACATGACACGTATCCATGGGTTAAACACGACAAACACTTTATAAATTTCAATTCTCGTTTCATAATCAGTCCCTAACTTCTAATTCCCTCCTTTCGAGGTCGGTCTCTAATTTTCGATTCTCTTTCTAAGACTGGTCCCTAAATTTCAATTCTCATTTTGGAATCAGTCCCTAACTTCTGATTCTCTCTTTTCAAGATTGGTCCCAAACTTTTGATTCTCTTTCTGAGATTGATACCTTAATTTTGATTCTTGTTTCAGAATCAGTCCCTAACTTCTGATTCCCTCCTTTTGAGGTCGGTCCCTAACTTTCGATTCTCTTTCTGAGATTGATACCTAATTTTCAATTATCATTTTAGAATCAGTCCCTAACTTTTGATTCCCTCCTTTCGAGGTCAGTCCTTAACTTCCAATTCTCTTTATGAGATTGATACATAAATTTCAATTCTTGTTTCAGAATTAGTCTCTAACTTTTGATTCCCTCCTTTCAAGGTTCAAGGTCAGTCCCTAACTTCCGATTCTCTTTCTAAAATTGATACCTAAATTTCAATTCTTGTTTCTGAATCAGTCCCTAACTTTTGATTTCCTCTTTTCAAGGTTGGTCCCTAACTTCTGATTCACTTTCTGAGATTGATACCTAAATTTCAATTCTTGTTTCGGAATCAGTCCCTAACTTCTGATTCCCTCCTTTTGAGGTCAGTCCCTAACTTCTGATTCTCTTTCTGAGATTGATACCTAAATTTCATTTCTCTTTTTGGAATAAGTATCTAAATTCTGATTCTCTTCTTTCTAGTTCGATACCTAAAATTTGACTCTCCTTTTCAGGATTGATACCTAAATTTCAATCCCTATCTTGGTGTAAGCACCTAAATTCTGAATCCCATCCTTCAAAAACACTTGAAACTTGATTACTTAAAACTCACTCCCCAAACCCCAACGACATTTTCTAATCCTTGATTTTGATTAAATATCCACTTGCTAATTCTCCAGTGGAAACAACTAACACTTCATTCTACACTTTTTTCTAGGTCTATCAACTTAGGAGTCTGTTTTGGTTTTTTTGATCTTTTTGGTCAATGCCAATACGCATGGTGTGCTTGCCCAACACACCACACCTATTGGGGGTCCATTTGTTGAATTCATTTTTTGTTGAGGTTTAGTTTTCCTCTTTAGTAGCCTAGGGTCTAGTCATAGGACTTTTTTATTGACTATTCCAAGAAAACTAGAAAAGGAACCCTCACCTTTAGAAATCTTAAACTCCTCTTTGCTCAACTTGAAGTTCCACATATTGGTCCTAACCTCTATCACTTAGTAGGTGGGGTCAATATAGGGTAGCTCGAGATGAGTTCCTATAGGACTGCTTTACCTTAGGGTTGACCCTAAAAGTTGGTCTAGAGTTGGTTCAGTCGCTTGCACCCACTTGCACTCATTGACACTTACTTTCTCCCGCATTCACTCACAACCTTAAACCCAAACTTGTTGGCTTTCATCCATTGATCCTTTGGGATACTTATGTAGATGGTCTCCTGTAGATGGTCTATGTAGATGGTCTCCTAGACCCTCTAGCCCTAGGCTAGGGTTTAGCTAACACTAGTACATAGAGGACCCAAATGGAGATTCCATTGGTCCGTTGCTCAAATCAGGATGGTTGGCACCTCAATTTGAATCCTAAACTCTTCATAAAAATCCTACACATTAAAATGGACCTTTAATTGGCCTCAGTCAAGCCTTAATTTCACTTAATTCTAACCCACATTCAAAATCCCCAAATTTATCCCAAATTGGCTATGCCCCCAAATTCCACAAAATTGAATACCCAAATCCCAAAATTGGCACCCAATTTATGTTGAAAACTCTTTATAACATTTCCATAGACCATTTTGAACTATCAATTTTGACCTAACACAACCGTAGCCTAACCAAAACCCAAGTCCAACCCAACACCCCAAAATTGCCTAAGTGACCAAACTCTACTAAATTGAGCCTCCCGATCAACTTGAAATCACTTCAAATCTTTTCCAAAATCTCATGACAACTATCTACACCATCCTGATCAATTGAGTTCAAACCAAGATTTTAATGAAAATCAAATTTTAACGAGGTTTTTACCTGATCCTCGACGAAGTTGCCTAGACGATCACAGATGACTAAATGGACTACACCGGCGCGTCCAGAACGTCGACTTTGCCTAAGAGAGATGTTCATTTCACCATGATGGTGTGTCTGGGGGAAAATGCACAAGATGAAGTATATTATAAAAATATTAATATTAATATTATTATTATTATATATTTCTTTTTTCTTCCCCTCTCCCTAAAATCAAAATCTCTAAGTGTTTCACTCGTTCAGTCTGGCTCTCCCACTCTCCCGTTCACACTCCTTATCAAACCCCTCTCTTTTCCTCAAATTCTTTGTGACACGGCAGGTGCCCATCCCTTATCCCTTATCGTGATCTCCTGCTCCTCTGCTACTCCTCGAGCCGCTCGCATGAGGAGCGTCCGGCTCCGCTAGGCTCTTCTAGCCGCACGTGATGAGGAGATCTCTCCCCATCTCCTTTCTATTTTGCCTACAAGAAGCTCCATTTGGGAAGATCTTAGGTTAGCCAAAATTACTAGAGAAGGGGGAGGTGCTGTCAGATTGCTTTTAGAGTTTCTCTTGCTCTTCTTATCTGCTCTATGTCAAGTGGTAACCTCTTCCCTCTTTTCTCTTCCTTAGTCATTTAATATGGTGTTTCCCTTTAATGATATAGTTCTTTCTGATGTCTTTATTTGGAAGATTTAGAATAAAAAAAAAAGAAAAAGAAAATAGTGAAGTTTTTAATTTTAAGTTGATGGATTTATAGTTGCATGCTAGGTATTTTTTGAAATGGTGCAAGGAAATTTAGTTCATCATATTTGTATCAAAGTTAGTGGTGAGGCCTTTGAATCCTTCCTTTATGCAGCTTATACAAATCCCAATTTTTTAAAAATCTAAAACTTGGGTGGTTGATTTGTGAAAATATGGAATCACTTGGGAAGGCCTTGTATCGTTTCCTACTGTGGCCTTTTTTTAAAAAAATTTTGGAGCATGTGTAAGTGATGATATTTATGGTTGAGGGTTGCTAAAACTTTTGCTTTGGAGCTTAGCTTTGTTTCTCTGCCTCCTGTTATTCTCTTGTTCAAGCTGCATATAGGTGGCTATATTTATTTATCTTCGCTATTGAAGATAGAAAAAAAATATAAGCATGTTTGGGGGTTAGATTCGGCTCCCCGTGGTTGTCTTTTTTTGCTTAATTTGCATGTTATACATTGGTGAAAAGCCTTTTAGGTTGCTGATTCTTTTTTATTCTTGCATGCTATTCATTATTTAGAGCTTTATGACTTGACGATTTGGTTCAAAATTTGGTTCAAAGAAACTTTGGTTCAAAGAAACTTTCGTTACATGCTATATATCATTCGGAAGCTATAGAGTTTATGGAAATCATAAACTTCAACGCTTTTGTTTATGAAAAATCTGGAATTAAAAATTCAATAACGTATTTGTGAAAATCTAAAATCGTCGGGTGTTCTTTTTTGTAAAATATGAAACTTCGGGGTTGTGGTTTTCTTCGTTATGATGGTCTAAAATCAAGGCTTTTAGAAATTTTATTTTGGGTGGCCTATTCGTGAAAATCTGAAGCTATGGGGTGTTCTTTTAGCAAAATCTAAAATTTATTGGTTTTTTATTTGTAAAATCTAAAGTTTTTTAATGGTTTATTTGTAAAATCTAAAATGCATGATAAATGGAAGTTTAGAAGCTTTAGTTGCTGCTCTTCGATGATATTTGCTTATTTGGAACAAATGCTAGAAATGAAATGTTGAAACTCTTCATTATTGATATTCTTGTTCAAGTAAATGATGGAATTCATTTTAATACTGAGACATGTTGGCTTTATGAATACATTTATGCTTATTTTCTTTTTCTGTTACATGTTCTTATTCAAAGCATATGCTGGGTGCTTGAAATTTTTTAGGCTTAAGGCATTACAAGATGTGAGTTTTATAATTCAGTTTTGACCCATTTATTGGGCTCAATTTTGGCCTTATGGTGGCTGCAGTTTTAGCCTTGTTGTGGCTTATTTTTGGCCTTGTGGTGGTTGCGGTTTTAGCCATATTGTGGCTTGGGTTTGGCTTTATGGTGGCTATGGTTTTAACCTTGCTAGGCTCGATTTTGGCTTGATGTTGTGCTCGGTTTTGAGACCTTATAATGGCTTCAGTTTTGCTTGATGAAGGGCTTGGTTTGGCCTGAGATCAGGCTCGGTTTCATCTAGAATTTGGCTTGCTTCAGTTCTTTTTCTAGGTTGGGTTTTACTTGGAATATTATTCTACTCGTTTTGATTAAAATGTGGCTATGTTTTTGCCCTTTTGTTGGGCTCGACTTTAGCTCCCCTTGGCTGCCCCAATTCAAATACATGTGGAGATCTATTCCAAAAAATTTAAAAATTGGTTTGGGGCTTGATTTTTGGCTCCCTATGGTTGTTGTCCCTTCCCAAAGCATATTCTAAGTGGGAATTTTGGTTTTAAGGCTTTGTGGAATTTGGTTTGGGAGGCTTTTTCTTGCTCCCCTTTGCTTCTTTTTTTTGTTTAAAACACGAATGCAATTGGAATTGGGTTTGGAGGATTTTTAAAATTCCTTTTAGGGGCTCGATTTTTACCTCCTATGGCTGCCTTCCTCTTCGAAACACTTGTTGAAGGGAAATTTGGCTCTTTTAAAGCTTTTGAGGTTTGTTTAGTGGTCTTGCCTCTTTTTGCTGCCCCTCTGTGTGAAGTACAAATATGTGACATTCCTTTCATCTTTGGGGCTGTGAAGAGCTT
The DNA here is from genome assembly GCF_001263595.1 of Phalaenopsis equestris. Lineage (NCBI taxonomy): Eukaryota > Viridiplantae > Streptophyta > Magnoliopsida > Asparagales > Orchidaceae > Phalaenopsis > Phalaenopsis equestris. The sequence goes on along the minus strand of NW_018251441.1, from coordinate 188,514 downwards.
GTTTTGGGACCTTGTGTTGCCTCCCTTGTCGCCTTGGCTGTGAGCACCTATACAGGCCCCTAAATAGAGTTATGTTGGATTCAAGTTTCAAAATTTTGGGCTTGAGGTAGAATTGAACATTTTGATATTGACGAGATGAAATATTTTGATCCTTGCTTTTTGAAATAGTTTGAATGCCCCTTTCGAGGAATATTTTGTCAGGTGTTTGGCAATGTTAAGGGGCCCAATTCTACGGACCAAATTGATTGCAATAAAAGAAAAAGACAAAGAGAGGGGGGAGAAACCTTTGTGATATCTATGAGAGTTTGGAGGTGATTTGGAGATTTTCTAAGTTGTGCCTTTTGGGAATGTCTTTTAGCTAGCCTGAGGGGAGTGTGCTCCATTTCCTTACTTATTCGAGAAAGTCCCGTCAATTGGATGTTTTAGTTTAACCATCCAACCGTTTGGCCCCTCTTTTCTAAATTGAATTTGGAGATGAGTTAGTCTTCTTTTTTTCCTTTCTTACTTTTTGGTTTATTTTTTACCTTGCTTCTTGGTTTGGGTTTTAGGTGCTTATATCTGATACGTAAGTGCACATATATAGCTTTTTATTCTATATGAAACCATCAAGCAAGGTTGCAAGTAGATCAGTTTTGTTTTGGTGCTTAGGGCGGTGATGACAAAGGCACGTCGGTGGTAGAGTGGAATGATATTCCATCCTACGACATCAGGACCTAATCCAGGGATTTGATGAACTGTAGGATGTAATATCATTAACAGACACAAGACTGGCGAGGGACCCGTACCTTCTCAGGTTGTTGGCGGTCCTACACCCGACGGCGTGATCAACTCATGGACAACTATACTTTTCAAAAATGATAAGAATAGATTTGATGAGAACATTAAAAATATTTATAAAAAATATTTTCACCATAAAATTGATACCATTTTCTTTTGTATGGCTGAAATCTAAGTGCATGCTAAAATATAAATTTCAATTGTATTGTAGTTAGGTTGTCCAGTTGTCGATTACCGGTACCGGTCTAAGGCGTACACTCCTAACTTAGGTTTTGTAGGGCACCCTTCTAGTTGATTGGCGGGCTCTATACATTTGGGTGACCAGTAGTAGCCTTCAATTTCCCTTGAGTAAAAATATATAATATCTGAGCCTAGCCCCGACCCAAGTGCTTGTAGTTTTCTTTCTTTGGATTTTCGTGGGATTTTATTGTAATTTTTGGTAAAGCACTCGTGGTCCTTTTCTAGAATTTTCTCGTATTTGTGGTGATTTTCTTTGAGTTGCCATTTGTTGTTTTTACTTCAAAATTGCAGCTGTTAGTCATTTGGTGATTTTCTCGAGTTTTCTTTTATCATGGGTCATTTGTCGCTCTTTCTTGAGTTTTCTAGGTGGTAGTTTTTTTTGTTGATACAATGCATGCCAGCTCATTTTTAATTTTTGTTACTATATTTCCACCTACTACTATTTCTTTTACACACTATATCTTAGAATAGGATGCCAATAGTTGGTTTCATAGGAGGTATCCGCAGCAGATGGTTGACTCAATAATTGCATGTACACATAAAACTAACATCAAACTCAAAGGTGCTACGACGAGGAGCTTGGAGCTAGCATTATGGAAAGCACGACCATCTTCAACAGCAGAACATGTCTACACCAGCTAAACTATTCCTTAGATTACACATAAAGCCATAAGATTTTGAGGTTGTTTGCGTAGTGCGACACAAATCTTGAGTCTCTCTATTTAGAGCTTTGTACAACTCAGTTGTGCAATCTAAGTGCTACTCGTTTTAGCATTCTGAGGTTGACGTTTGCACGACCTAAATCCTTACATCTTTCGGGCTATTTATGTGATTGTCTCACACAAATGTAAACTCTAAATAAATTAAAATTGATAGGATGAAACACTTAATCATTTCTCTTCAAAACTGAAGCCATAACATAGGGTAGACTGGGAAGTCACCGAGGTTCTCCTACAAATCTATGACATCCTCTAGTTCCTCCTCCTTTAGACTCTATAACCAAATGTTCTAAGTTTGAGCCATTCCCCTTTCAACCTCTTTGTCCTATCTCATTGAAAAGTCCTATCCTTTTGACCTCTTTGAAGATAATATTTTTTTATTTTTTTTTATCGAGGTTTATCGAGGGTTTTCTTAGGTGACTTTGGTCATCTAAGATGTAATTAACTATAGGGGCTTTCCCTTATAGGAAGCTTTTCTAAACCCAGTTTAATATAAAGTGATAATAAACTATTTAATTCTTTCGTAATAAATAAAGGGATTTGTCGGTAAGTAAAATGGTTTTGCAGAACAAACGAATGTCATATATTACTTAATTTAGTTGATCGAGCCTCCTCCTCAAGTCTTGTGTTTATCTTTCGGGATAGATACAAGATTTGAGGTATGGTGTTCTTTCTTTTAAACTATTAAAGATATGGGATCAGTTTAATTTCATATTTTTTTAAACTTAAATATATATGCACTTCCTCTTCTTTGATCCTCCTCTTACTCTCTATCATTCTTTGATGCTCTACCTCTTTTCTCAGTCTCTCACATTCTCTCAAATTGTCTTTCTCTCATTCTCTCTCACATGTCACTTTCCCACTCAGAGAGTGAGAGCAAGGTATTGGAAGGGACAGAGAGGTAGGGAGGGATATTGAGAGATAGAGAGAAATGAGGGTAGAGGAGATGAGGGTGAGATATATCTTCTCTTCTTATTTCTTCTCTCACTATCTCTTACACTCCCTTCCTTTCTTAATCATTTCTTCCCCTCTCCTCTCACTACCTCAAACTCTCCCTCCATACAAAACACAAAAAGAAGAGATGAGAGAAAAAAAATTCTCTCTCCTACTCTAACACTTGTTCTCTCTTTTCTCCCACTCCCTTTCTTTTTACTTGCTTAATTTTGCTTTTGCTCTCTTGATCTTTTTATCTCTATCTATCATCTACACTACCTCAATCTCTCACTTTCATCCTCTTTCACTCTCTTACCTTTTTTCTCTCACTCTATCATTCTTAAGAGATAGGAAGATTGAGAGAGATAAAGGGGAGAGAAAAGCGAGGGAGAGGCAAAAGGAGAGAGAAAGTGAGAGAGATTACTCTCTTTTAACCATTCTTTATCTCATCTATTCTCTTCCTATGATAGGAAAAGTGAAAGAGGAAGAGAGAGAAAATAAGAAATGAGAGTAAGTAAAAAAAAGAGAAAGAGCATGAGAAGAGAAGGGGGGAAAAAGAGAGATATGAAGAAAAGAGAGAGAAGAGAGAGGGAAAAGGAAGGATCGAGAGGGAGTTAAGGAGAGGGAGAGAGATAGAGAGAAGATGAGATAGAGAGAGTAGGAAAGAGAAGTAAGGTGAAATGAATGAGGATGAGAGTGAGGGAGGGAGGGAGAGGAATGGGGAGTGAAGGACAAAGAGTGGGACAGAGAGTGTGAGAGGGATAATAAGAGAGAGTGGAAAAGGATAGATAGTGACGGAAGCAGCAAAGTGAGAGAGCTAGTGAGGGACCAAGAGATAAAGAGAGCATTAGAGAGAGAGAGCTGACCAAAGGAAAATATGTTGAGATTTTCATACCTATTTTATACGGATTTTGATGATATTGCACTTTAAAGAAAGGTGTTTTTGATGTTTTGTTGTAGGTTTAATGAATTATGGTCATTGGAGAAAAAAGATGCAAAAAGAAACAAATTTGGAGCAAAAACGACAAAAATATGATGAATTGAACTAGGGCGCCGACAACGAGCCCAATGGTGCAGACGGCGAGCCCAACGGCGCCGACGGCGAGATTTTCCTGAGACTCCAGCCGCGAGCCAAGTATTTTAGAAGGCCCACCGATGGCGCCCTCGAGGCCACCGACGGTGAGATAGGCGGTTATTTCAAAAGGTGCATTGAATGTGGAAGATTTTTGGAGGGATGCTTAGGCAACTCCTGGGAAAACTCTCTACAACTTTAAAAGAAAATTTTGGCCAAAAATTGGGAGGCTCTTGGAGGTTAGAAAGGTTCCAGTAGTGTGTAGAGAGTTTAATTTAGGGTTAGATTGTGAGGAATTCTTTGAGAGATTGAAAGAGTGGAGGGAAAGTGAGAGATTTCTTCCTCCATACCACTTCGAAGAAGAATTCTATGTGTTGTAAAGAAAGGAAGCGATTCAGAGGAACTTTGAGGAGTTTGCTTGGGGAGGAGTTAGAGATAAGTGTTATTTACTTGTTATAGTTTGCATGACGTTGCTTATATATATAAATTCTAAGTTTTGTTGTGTCTTCCCTATGAGTTCTGAGTAGTTTTCTTTGTCTTTCTCCTTTTCCTGAGATTTGTGAAATGGTGATTTGAATTGGTTGAGCTTCGAAAATGTTAAAGAAGTTGTGATGATCTTTTTACTTTGATCTTATTTCCTTTCAATCTGGCCATTTGATTTGTTAAAATATGTTGAGTTTTACAACTAAAGTGAAGATTACATCTAAGATTCAGGGAGGTCAAAGCCCTTGGAAGTTGGGTGAAAATAAATAGGGAAATAAAATTATCGGGCATAGAATTGGAAATTTTAGAGTGACAGACTAAAATCCCCAATTCAGTCCTATC
>NW_018251441.1:183553-183824 GCF_001263595.1 Phalaenopsis equestris | reverse complement strand
TGGACCAAAGGGTAAAGAATATGTATGCTCCTATTTGGCACAATCCAATTTGAACTGATTCACTTTATCCATTCACCATAATTTCTTGACAAGGAGAAGGATGTTTTCTTATAAATTGAATATCACATTAGAAACTTTATTAGTAGAATTAGTTATTTAAGAGTTATTAAAATTACATATTTATTTTAATTGCCTATTAGTGAAAGATAAGTAATTTGAATTATATTGTTGTGATCAAGTTTTGACTAATATTTGTTCGCAGCCTCTAATA
>NW_018251441.1:182554-183456 GCF_001263595.1 Phalaenopsis equestris | reverse complement strand
GTGTGACTTTACCATTATTGAATATTTTATATATACATCTTTATCAAATTTATAACTGTTATTAAGTTTTTGGTGTCGTTGCTGAGGAATTAAATCTTTTAACAGCAGTTTTAAATACTTGTATTTTTAAGCATATATAAAGTTGCGGTCAAGTTTTTGGCGTCGTTGCCGGGGAGTAAACAAGAATCATATTTAGAGTAACGGACAAATTAGGACTATTAGAAAATTTTTACTGGAATTGAAACTTTATTTTCATATTTAGTTAATTGTTTTTCTGTGTTCTGATTTCAATTGTATGCATAAATTTGGACCTAAAAATCTTATACCTTATGATTCACAATTAGAACACACTATTAGAAAAATTAGAAGACTAAGAAGAGAACTTAGGAATCCTGATACAATGGAAAACAACATAAACAATCAAGGAATAGAAAATGAACACCAACCTAAACTTCTACGAGATTATGTAAATCCTACAACAGATAAAATTCACTTATCTATCCAAAATCTTGATGTAGCTGCTAATTCATTTGAGCTTAAACCTGCTATTATCCAAATGGTACAAAACAATCAATTCGGAGTTACACCAAATGAAGATCATAATTTACACCTCGCTAGTTTTTTAGAACTTTATGCTACCTTTAAACATGACAGAGTTTCAAACAATGTTGTTAGACTTAGACGTTTTTTCCTTTCAGTTTGGGATAAGGCTAAGATGTGGTTAAATTTGTTAGCATCAGTTTTGGGCAGATCCATGAGATTAGCAGGTTGGTTCGTCCTTCCTCAGAATCTCGGCTCGCATTTGGGTTGACACGGCGCACTCCATACTGTTAAACTTAGAAATGACATAACATTGTTTTGTCAGATTGATGAAGAGTCAATATATGAAGCTTGGGAGAGAT
>NW_018251441.1:180511-182434 GCF_001263595.1 Phalaenopsis equestris | reverse complement strand
GTCAAAACCTTTTGATGAGGCTTATTCGTTAATAGAAGAGATGGCTACCAATAATTTTTAATGGCCCTCTGAAAGGATAAATCCTAAAAGAGTAGCTAGTATCGATGATTCTGATACAATATATATGTTAGCTTCATAGATTGCTGCAATATCAAAGAAATTAGATCATTACGGAATGAATTATTCTCCAACACCTACTATGATGGAAGAGAATTCATCTGGGCAATTTGTGGATGTTCAACCTTCATATGAGACTTTAAATGCTATTAATAATAGACCCAACAATCCTTATTCAAACTATTATAACCCAGGTTGGAAGAATCATCCAAATTTTAATTGGAATAACTATTCTTCTATAATTCAACAATGGGCGAACAACCCAATGAACCTATTAGGAAATTCATCCAATCAAATAAATATTTATTATAGACCTTCTTATCCTCCAGGATTTAACAGTAACATTCAAATTAAGGAAAAGAAGTTGTCTATTTAAGAGATGATATAAAACATGGGTCAACAATTGCAGAATCAAGGAAATCAATTAAAAATTCAAGGAAATCAATTACAAAATCAAGGAACTGCTATCAAGAGTATTTAAAATCAATTAGGGCATATCGCTAATGCGCTTAGTAACCAAACATTAGAAACTTTTCCTAGTACTGTGGAACAAAATCCTAAAGATCAACGAAAAGATCATATAAAAGAGATTCAATTACGAAGTGGAAAAGAATTGGAAACAAGAGTGTAGAAAGAAATGGAAACTAAAAAAGAGAAAGTTGATATAGAAAAAGAAAAGGATCATGAATACCCAGATTTAGAATATCCACTTACACCAACGAAAATTGCTATGGAGAAACCTCCACCACCATTTCCTTGAAGATTGAAGCAACACAAGCAGGATAAACAATTTTCCATGTTTTTAGAAATTCTTAAGAAATTAACAGTAAATATTCCCTTCGTAGAAGCTTTAGAGAAAATGCCTAATTATGTGAAGTTTATGAAAGATATTTTGCAAAAGAAAAGGAAGTTCACTGATAGTGAAATAGTTGCACTTAGCGAAGAGTGTAGTGCAATTATTCAGAAAAAACTTCCTGAAAAATTAAAAGATCCAGTTAGTTTCACTATACTGTGTGCTATCGGTGAAAAATTTTATGAAAGAGCTTTATGTGATTTGGGAGCCAACATTAATCTTATGCCTCTATCAATATTAGGATTAGAAGAAGTTTCACCTACTTCTGCAACTCTTCAGTTAGCGGATCGTTCAATTACATATCCTAAGGGAGTTATAGAAGATGTGTTAGTAAAAGTTGATAAATTTATCTTTCCAGTGGATTTCATTGTTTTAGATATGGAGGAAGATAAAGAAATACTAATCATTTTAGGGAGACCATTTTTATCCACTGGAAAAGCTATGATAGATGTTCAAAAGAGAGAATTAATTATGAGAGTTAACGATCAAGAAGTGACTTCTAATATTGTGAAATCTATGAAATACCCTGCTGTTGAAAGAGATAACGAATGATTTCGCATGGAAATTAGTGAACATCTATTGAATGAGCATTTAAAGAATATTTTGAAGAGAAAGAACAATTTGAAGATAGTGATGAAGTTATTTTAGACGAAATAGATAATGAAGAATTAGATTATGTTCACGGAAGATTTGAGATGCTGGATATTACAGAAAATGCTGATAAGAATCTAGTTCCGTCAACTGTAAAACCCCTAGAACTTGAGTTGAAAATATTGCCTAGCCATTTGAAGTATGTGTTTCTGGGAGACTCATCTACATTACCTGTAATTATATCTTCAGAATTAAATGATTTGCAAGAGCAAAGACTTTTGGATACATTAAAAAGATATAAGAAAGCTTTTGGTTGGACCTTAGCTGATATTAAAGGAATCACTCCTTCGATCTGTATGCAC
>NW_018251441.1:178476-180453 GCF_001263595.1 Phalaenopsis equestris | reverse complement strand
AGATTAAATCCAATGATGAAAGAAGCAGTCAAGAAGGAAATTTTGAAATGGTTGGACACTGGAATTATATATCCTATTTCAAACAGTGCTTGGGTAAGTCCAATTCATTGTGTTCCTAAGAAAGGAGGAGTGACTGTTGAAACAAAAGAGATTAATGAATTAATACCTATTAGACAAGTTATTGGGTGGTGTATTTGCATTGATTATAGAAAAATAAACACTACTACTATGAAAGATCACCCCCCTTTACCATTTTTAGACCAAATAATAGATAGACTTGTTGGGTATAAATATTTTTTATTTTTTAGATAGATATACTGGTTACCATCAAATTCATATTGCTCCTAAGGATCAAGAAAAGACAACATTTACTAGCAACATTTACTAGTCTTTCAACATTTACTAGTCTTTTTGGAACTTTTTCTTTTCGAAGAATGTCTTTCGGATTATGTAATACACCTACACTGCAACATTCCAGAGATGTATGATGTCTATATTTAGTAAGTTAATTGATGATGGATTGGAAGTATTTATGGATGATTTATCTATATTTAGAACATCATTTGACACATGCATAAATTATGTTGAAAAAGTTTTGGAGTTACGCAAAAGAACTAATTTAGTTCTAAATTGGGAGAAATGTCAATTTATGGTTGCAGGAGAAATTGTGTCAGGGCATAAAATTTTGGAAAATGGTATGGAAGCAGACCCTGCAAAAATTCAAGTTATACCTAAACTAACACCTCCTACTAATGTAAGAGAGGTTAGGAGTTTTCTTGGACATGTTGGTTTTTACAGGCATTTTATTAAAGATTTTTCAAAAATTACTAAACCTCTATGCCAACTTCTAGAAAAGGATAAGAAATTTGAAGTTACAGAAAACTGTTTAAATGCCTTTGAATTATTAAAAGAAAATTAATCACAGCCCCATTAATAAAAGAAAATTAATCACAGCCCCTATTATAGTTTCACCTAACTCGGAGAAACCATTTGAACTGATGTACGATGCTAGTGCTTATACTATTATTGCTGTTCTTGGACAAAGATATGAAAAGATTTTTAAAGTTTAATACTATGCTAATAAAACTTTTAATGAGGCTCAAATTAATTATAATGTTACTCAAAAAGAGTTACTGGTCATTGTGTATGCTTTAGAAAAATTTAGATCTTATTTAATTGGGACTAAATGTGTTGTGCACACTGATCACTCTACTATTAAATATCTGATGCAAAAGAAGGATGCCAAACCAAGGTTAATTAGATGTATACTTTTAATGCAACAATTTAATCTTGTGGTTATTGATAGAAAGACAACTGATAATCAAATTGCTGATCTTTTGTCAAGATTAGAAAATATTGAATTATCTGACACCGATAATGAAATTATAGACTATTTTCCTGATGAACAACTTTATAATATTAATGAGTGGAAAATACCATGGTATGCTGATTTTGTTAATTATATTGTAAGTGATATTTTGCCACCCATGCTGACATTACAACAACAAAGAAAATTAATTCATGATGCGAAAGCATATTTTTGGGATGTTTGGGATGAGGGGATGAGCCTTATTTATATAAACAATGTAAGCTTCTTATTATGAGAAGATGTGTACCTTATGAAGAAACTGAGCTAATCATTCAGAACTATCATGATTCTGTATTTGGAGGAAATTTTGGGATTGATAAAACTGCTTATAAAATTTTACAAGTTGGATTCTATTATCCTACTATCTTTAAAGATGTTTAAAGATACATAAAAACTTGTGATCGATGCCAACGTGATCGATGCTTGTGATCGATGCCAACGAGTAGGCAATATATCTAGAGGAAATGAAATGCCTCTAAATTTCGTGTTAGAAGTTGAGATCTTTGATGTTTGGGGAATAGATTTCATGGGACAATTTATTCCTTCATTTATAAATTTATATATTCTGTTAGCAGTGGACTATGTATCTAAATGGATAGAAGTTGTTG
>NW_018251441.1:113484-178185 GCF_001263595.1 Phalaenopsis equestris | reverse complement strand
TATAAAACTCTTATTGGAATGAATCCTTACAGGCAGATTTTTGGAAAGACTTATCACTTACCAGTAGAATTGGAGCATAAAGCATATTGGGCGATTAAAGAATTCAATTATAATTTGAAAGATGTTGTTAAGAAGAGATTGTTACAATTGAATGAATTGGAAGTATTAAGAAATGAATCTTATGAAAACGACGGAAATTATAGGGAGAAACTAAATTTGTGGTATTATCAAAAGATTAACCAAAAGAACTTTGAACCAGAACAAGAAGTTTTGCTTTACCATACAAGGCTGAAGTTATTCCCTAGGAAATTGAAGTCTCATTGGATAGGACACTTTACTGTGACTCGAGTTTATACTTACGGAGCTGTTGAAATTGAAGATCAAAAGACTGGGAATAGGTTTAAAGTAAATGGACAAAGGTTAAAATTATATTTTGTGGGTAAAAGACCAAATCTTAAAGAGGTTTTAATGGTCAGTCAACGTGACTAATATCTGAATAGGTTGGGCTGACAACGTTAAACCAAGCGCTTTATGGGAGGCAGCCCATAGTTATCTTTTTTTATTGCAATTATAGTATTTTTGTAGTTTTATTTGAAATTATCGTTAGTTTTTGGTAGTATTAAACTCTACTACTCATATTTAGCCTTGAATCATCATAAAAATTAAATACATAGAAAAAATTGGAACGCATTCGGACTAGCGCAAAACTGTGCAATTTTTACCATGAGTGCCGACGGTGGGTTTTTCCTGAGAGTCCAGGCAATTAATTCTAAAGGCTCACCGACGGCGCCCTCGACTCCACCGACGGGGAGACCAGCGGGATGGTAGTTTCCAGAGTTTGAATAGATGGTTTTTGGCGATTTTAGGCGGAGTCGATCACCCTCGACGCCACCGACTCCTTTTAAACTTCAAAATTTGATTCCTAAGTTTGTATTTCCCCAAAAATAAAGTGAAACTCCACCAAATTCATCCCTATGGCGTCCAATTCCGCTGAAAAATCATAGATTGTGAGTGTTCAACCGGAGAAAGTTCATTAGTGCTGAGGTGCAGCAAATCTTCAACAAAGTTCTGACAAAGAAGAGATTAATCAAGGAATGAGGATTCATCAATCGAGGATTGAATAATCCATCCACAAAAATAAAAGAGATGGTAGAAGAAACAATAGTGCAGCGAAGATGGGAAGTTTTGTGCTACACTACTACCGCCGTGGTGGTTCCTGTGGTGAAGGAATTTTATGCTAATTTGCATGGAACCAACCAAGGAGTCGTCTATGTGTGAGGTAGATGGATAACTTTTACTCCTACACAAATCAATGAGTTATATATGATCGTGAGTGTTCCTGTCTGCCATTATTCCAACTTTGTCCCGACAAGAAACCCGATGAATGAGATTTACCAATATTTAACAAACGAAACTGAAGACTAGGAAATGAGAGAAAACGGGTATGTTAAATTTTCTGCGACACCCGTTTCTAAACACTGGCATTTCTTCATTTCTGCAAAACTATTTCCAATAATGAAGATCGGTAAAGTTACTATGGAAAGTGCTATTCTGAATTACTGCATCCAAATGGGACTGCCGATCGATATTGGATCTATAATTGTGAAGTCTGTTCTGGGCTTGATCATTCATGGATCAACTTATGGCCTTGGACATCCTTCAACAATTTTCTTACTTTGCAGGCAGTGTCAAGTATCTTATGAGAATTACGAAAAAGGTACTTCTACCTTGGAAGCCTTTGGACCTAACTGAGAGATTTCCATCCAATGAAGATGAAAATGACATGACTATTATGGTGGATCAATTGTCTTAGAATTCACTGCATATTCAACCTTTAGTTCCGGACAAGACACTAATGATCCTGCGCAGAATAAAAAAATTGTAGAAATAGGTACAAAATCTTATGAATGCAATTAACAATATCTCTGATTTCTTCAATCATCTAGACTGGAGGATGAAAGAACATTTTGGACATATCAAAGGAAGTTTGATACGATTGATGAGAAGGATGAAATTAATAGAAAAGGACTCTGCTAAAGAATTTCCACACCGACCCTTCTATAACATCTTCATTCATGTTATTCATGTTCAATCATTGGACATGTTCAATCATTGGATGATCTCAGAGGAGAATCTAGCACTGAATATGAAGAATAATAGATTTACCTTACTACCTGTATGTCTATGTGTGTAATTTGGTTTTAACTGTATGTTTGCTTTGCTTTAAAATTTTGCTTTTTGATCTCTGTATAGTTGAGATTGAGCATAGGATGTTTGTAGCATAGTATAGTTGAGATTGAGCATAGGATGTTTGTTTTCAGCATTTTGAGTTTTGTGGCTTAGATTGCGACACTGAATTGATGTATTAAGGTTGAGAAAATACCAAACTTAGTTGTGTCATGTAACGTATATTGTAACCCTTGGAGTTTATTAACCCTTTGAATTTATATATAATTGTGATGTTTTGTATTGTGAATGTTTATTTGTGATAGTACATCATTTAATCACTTAAAAATTATGTCTATACTGATTGAACGGATGTCGTTGAGGCTTGAAATTGATCGAAATTGCAAAAATCTGGAAATTGAACCAATTCAATAGAGACGGCGCCCTCGATGTTGCCGACGATGGACTTTTCCCAAGACTTAGGATATCAATTTAATAGAGCTCACTGACGGTGCTGAAGACCCCACTGATAGCGAGATCCCAAAGAAACACCTTTAATCGCGATTTTGACCAATCAACCACCACTATCATCATCCCCTTCCTCTTAAAAATGAAATTTTTGATCTAGGATTTTGGGGCAATTTCAAAGCATTTAGACACCGGATTTGATCATTTCTTCGTAAGAGCTTCACTCCAAACTAAAAATATTTGATTTTCACCGTGAATTTCTTCCACATTCAGAAGATTCAAAAAATTTGAGAATGTGAAGAAAATATTGGGAAGAAATTCATGGAATTTAGTTTTGAACTCATAGAATCACTCTTGGAAGCCATTATTCTCATATTTGAAGTATATTTTGGAATTTTTTCTATAATTTTGATTAGATTGAAATGGCTCCATGAAAAAAGAGGCGAATTGAGTTTGACGAGTCTCGCTTCATCAATGCAAAGGCTCAATCAAGATTTACTTCAGTATTTCAAGAGAAGAAATGTATACAAGATCAAGTTTTTAAGAGTCCGGGAGGAGAAATTGAACGAGTTATTACCGAACGGAGGTGGGAAAACTTCTGTTACACCACCAATAAGGCTGCTGCAAATGTTGTGAAAAAGTTTTATGCCAATGTATTCTATTATGAGGACGGACTCATTCAAGTGCGGGGATTTTCTGTTGAATTTAGTGCCGCCCGCATTAACATCTTTTATGAAGTCCCAAACTTCTATAACTGTTATTATAAAACCTTCAGTACAATGGAAGGTCCACTAAATGATGTGATCAACTTTCTCACTGATGTTTCTCACTGATGGGAAAGGAAGGATGGGAAAGGAAGATGGAAGATAAAGCAACGAGAACGGGTAAATTTTTCTGCTTCAATGTTGAATGCCACATCTAAATCCTGACACTATTTTAGTTTCTAAGATTTTCTATGCTCTATTACCGACCTATCACCATAGTGAGGTAGCAAGAGATAGATCTACTCTAAATTTCTATATTTAGAATACTAGAAATATAAATGTGGGGAGAATCATTTCTAAGAATATATTGACCATGACAAGGAATGAAACAAGTGGAGGTCTGGGACATCCTGGCCTTATTTATGCACTTTGCCAACTTTCTGGAGTGGGAAGTTGGAGGAGATGAAGAATGGGTTTACCCTATGAAACCCATTTGTAAAGCTAATTTAAAGACATATGAATCCCATGAAAAATGGAGAACTGGGAGTAGAAGTCAAGAACCTTCTACTAGTAGAGATATCCCCTCTACTAGTTATGACCTTCCTTCTTCTAGTTCCCCTACCCTGACTGATTTAATGAATGAGTTGACCTTGCAGCAAAAGAGTATAGAGCTAATAAATGAAAGAATTGGGGGTTTAGAATGTAGATATGATTATTGTAGTAAGTACCTACAGAGGCATTAAAACTTTGAGATAGCTTACTACAAAGCTCAGGCTCGGCACTACAGAGGTGAGCCTGATGTTACTTTTCCTGAATGCCCCCGATATACTCAGTAGCAGCCCAATCCACCTGCTGACCAAGGAGACAAAGATATAGTTTGGGATTTTGACATATGATAGCAGTTGATGTACTTTTACTTTTATTTTTGTAATTTTTATAATAAAAATAGATGTTTGTGTGTTGAACTTTCATTTTTATTTTTAGTTTTTGTTATAAAGTTAGTGTGGTAGTTGAATGTGCATGTGTAGTATAATAGATGTTGAGTAATATTTTGAAATGTAATGTGATTTTTTATTTCGCATTTTAATTGTAATTGTTTTGTTTGGTATTGTGGTTATGTTAGGAAATATTGTGTTTATTTAATGTTTTAGTTTTATACTTATTTCAAAATTTCATTACCTAGAAATTTAATGATTTATATGTGTAGAAAGCTCCTAATATTACAGACCAGGTGAAGTAGAAATTTTGAGAAGGACTACAAAAAATTTTAGAATAAAAAAATGCCTAAAATACTGAGGTATGATTTATATTTAGAGTTTTTCTTTCTACCTATATCATTTTATATTGAAAAATTTTAGTTTGGGGGAGGGAAGAAAAAGATTAACTATTGGATGTCCTCTATTTAATTATTTTTAAAAATTATTTATATGATTTTATGTAGTGAGTTTAATTAAGGGAACTATATTTTGTAGCTATTTAAATATTATGGTAGATTTAAAGAAATATTTTTTTAATGAAAATTAATTTTATAACTTAAGATATATTAGTATAAGAGAATAAGACTATAGTTAACTATTTAAAGTAAAGGAAACTATATTTTGAAGTATTAAGGATCTGAAAATTCATTTTAAAAGAAGAGATTGGGGCTCAATGATGTAAAAACTACGAAATATTTATAAGGCAAGGGAATGCTTTGAGTTTCAAATTTAGGTAAAGAAATGTGATGTTCAAAATCCTTAAAGGCTATCCAGATATAGTAATCCTCACTTGAAAAAGGAAAAAGAAATGATTGAAAACAATCCCTAAAAAGAAAAGAAAAATTTATAGGATTGAAAGCAATCCAAATGAAAAAGAGAAAAGAAAGAAAAAAAAAAAATTATGGAAGTGAGGAGAAGCTTGAGGATATGCCTAATAAAAAATTGGCTTCACTGGACCTACCTAAAGGGAAAACTGAAATAACATTCCTAAACTTATATTTATGGATTAGATCTTTTGCTAGTAGTGTTCCCATGAAGTTTCTATCATTTGAATATTCTAAGTGACTTAATATTGCAACATATGGTCATTCTTGAAATGAATAGAAAACTAGAACTCTTAAACTTGATGACTAGATAATCTTGTGGCTACAGAGCTAATTCAATTACTTGAATTTTTTCTAAAAATCTCAGTATGATATTTATTTAAATCAAATTTATTGTATTTCTGAATTAAAACTTTACTGCAGTAGATCATAACTTTTATGTAGTACCAAAATTCCTTGAGGACAAGTAATAGTTAAGTTTGGGGGATTTTGACCAAAGGAAAATATGTTGAGATTTGCATACCTATTTTATACTGTTTTTTATGTTATTACACTTTAAAGAAAGGTATTTTTGATGTTTTGTTGCAAGAATGATGAATTAGGGTCATTGGAGTAGAATTATGGTCATTTGAGCAAAAAGATGCAAAAATGAGTGAATTTGGAGCGAAAATGACCAAAATATGAAGAATTGAACTAGGGCGCCGATGGCGAGATTTTCCCGAGACGCTAGCTAAATATTTTAGAAGGCCCTCCGACGGCACTCTCGAGGCCACCGACAGCGAGATCGGCGGTTATTTCAAAAGGTGCATTGAATGTGGATGATTTTTACGGGGATGCTTAAGTAACTCTTAGGAAAACTTTTCTGCAACTTTAAAAGAAGATTTTGACCAAAAATTGGGAGGCTCCTAGAGGTTAGAAAGGTTCTAGTAGCCTCTCTAATTTAGGGTTAGATTATGAGGAATTCTTCGAGAGATTGTGAGAGTTGAGGGAAAGTGAGATTTTTTCCTCCTTACCGCTTCGAAGAAGAATTCTGTGTGCTGTAAAGAAAGGAAGAGATTCAGAGAAACTTCGAGGAGTTTTCTTGGGGAGGAGTTAGAGATAAGTGTTATTTACTTGTTATAGTAAGTATGAATTTCCTTTTATATATAAATTTCAAGTTTTGTTGTGTCTTCCCTATGAGTTCTGAGTAGTTTTCTCTGTCTTTCTCCTTTTCTTGAGATTTGTGAAATGGTGATTTGCATTCGTTGAGCCTTGAAAATGTTAAAGAAGTTGTGATGATCTTTTGGCTTCGATCTTAATTTCTCAATCTCAGTAATCCTCACTTAAAAAAGGAAATAG
The DNA here is from genome assembly GCF_001263595.1 of Phalaenopsis equestris. Taxonomy (NCBI): domain Eukaryota; kingdom Viridiplantae; phylum Streptophyta; class Magnoliopsida; order Asparagales; family Orchidaceae; genus Phalaenopsis; species Phalaenopsis equestris. Next base: position 171,708 of record NW_018251441.1, on the reverse strand, counting down.
AAAGGATTGACAAGAATCCCTGAAAAGAAAAGAAAAATATATAGGATTGAAAGCAATCTAAATGAAAATAAGAAAAGAAAAGAAAGAAAAAAAATATGAAAGTGAGGACAAGCTTGAGGAGATGCCTAATCAAAAATTGGCTTCACTGAACCTACCTAAAAGGAAAAGCTAAATACATTCCTGAACTTATATTTATGGATTAGCATCTTTTACTAGTAGTGTTCTCATGAAGTTCCTATCATTTGAATATTCTATGTGACTTGATATACAACATATAGTCATTCTTAAAATGAATAGAAAACTAGAACTCTTAAACTTGATAAGTAGATAATCTTGTACCTACAGAGTTAATTTAATTACTTGATTTTTTTCTAAAAATCTCACTATGGTATTTACATAAATCAAACTTATAGTTTTTCTGAATTATAAACTTTACTACAGTAGATAATAACTATTATGTAAGACTAAAATTACTTGAGGAAAAGTAATAGTTAAGTTTGGGGTATTTTGACCAAAAGAAAATATGTTGAGATTTTCATATCTATTTTATACTAATTTTGATAATATTTCACTTTAAAGAAAGGTATTTTTGATGTTTTGTTGAAGGTATGATGAATTATAGTCATTGGAGCAAAAAAATGCAAAAAGGAGTGAATTTGGAGCGAAAATGACCAAAATATGAAGAATTGAACTAGGGCGCCGATGGCGAGATTTTCCCGAGACGCTAGCTAAATATTTTAGAAGGCCCTCCGACGGCACTCTCGAGGCCACCGACAGCGAGATCGGCGGTTATTTCAAAAGGTGCATTGAATGTGGATGATTTTTACGGGGATGCTTAAGTAACTCTTAGGAAAACTTTTCTGCAACTTTAAAAGAAGATTTTGACCAAAAATTGGGAGGCTCCTAGAGGTTAGAAAGGTTCTAGTAGCCTCTCTAATTTAGGGTTAGATTATGAGGAATTCTTCGAGAGATTGTGAGAGTTGAGGGAAAGTGAGATTTTTTCCTCCTTACCGCTTCGAAGAAGAATTCTGTGTGCTGTAAAGAAAGGAAGAGATTCAGAGAAACTTCGAGGAGTTTTCTTGGGGAGGAGTTAGAGATAAGTGTTATTTACTTGTTATAGTAAGTATGAATTTCCTTTTATATATAAATTTCAAGTTTTGTTGTGTCTTCCCTATGAGTTCTGAGTAGTTTTCTCTGTCTTTCTCCTTTTCTTGAGATTTGTGAAATGGTGATTTGCATTCGTTGAGCCTTGAAAATGTTAAAGAAGTTGTGATGATCTTTTGGCTTCGATCTTAATTTCTCAATCTCGCCAATTGATTTGTTAAAATATGTTCATTTTTACAACTAAAGTGAAGATTACATCTAAGATTTAGGGAGGTCAAATCCCTTGGAAGTTGGGTGCACATAAATAGGGAAATAAAATTATCGAGCGTAGAACTGGAGATTTTAGAGTGACCGACTAAAATCCCCAAATCAGTCCTATCATTTGGGTGCTGAAGTGTAGATGTTAGGCCTCAGGTGAGGGGAACGTGTGAGCTTCCAGCCTAGCCGCAAATTCAATAACCAAGTATAGGATTAGTCAATGTTCTTTATGCCTGGACCAAAGGGTAAGGAATAGGTATGCTCCTATTTGGCACGATCTAATTTGAACTGATTCACTTTATCCATTCACTATAATTTCTTGACAATGAGAAGGATGTTTTCTTATATATTGAATATCACATTAGAAACTTTATTAGTAGAATTAGTTTTTTAAAAGTTATTAAAATTACATATTTATTTCAATTGCCTATTAGTGACAAATAAGCAATTTGAATTATATTGTTGTGATCAAGTATTGATTTTCTAACATCTTAGTTTATAGCCTCGAATATTACTCCCTGTGAGAACGATATATAGGGTTCCATTAGGGCCTTATATTACTTGAGCGATACGTATACTTGAGTTGATAAGTGTGACTTTACCATTATTGAATATTTTATATATACATCTTTATTGAATCTATAACTGATATTAAGTTTTTGGTGTCGTTGCTGAGGAATTAAATCTTCTAACAGCAGTATAAAATACTTGTATTTGTAAGCATATATAAAGTCTTTGTCAAGAGCCAAGTAAGAAGATAGCAAGAAAGGTAGAGTGAGAGAAAAATGAAGCGAGAAGTCGAGGAGAGAGAGAGCGATATCTCATACAAAACACAAAGAGAAGAGATGAGGGAAAAGAATTCTCGCTCCTACTCTAACTCTTGCTCACTTTTTTCTCCCTCTCCTTATCTTTTTACTCACTCTATTTTGCTTTTGCTCTCTAGATCTTTTCATCTCTATCTGTCATCTGCACTACCTCTCTCTCTCACTTTCTCCCTCTCTCACTCTTTTTCCTTTTTTCTCTCATTCTATCATTCTCAAGAGATTGGGAGAGTCAGAGGGATAAAGGGGAGAGAAAATAAATGGAAAGGGAAAAGGAGGGACTAAGTTAGAGAGATTACTCTCTCTGAATCATACTTTATCTCTCATCTCTTCTCTTCCTATGATAAGGAAAGTAAAAGAGGAAGAGAGAGAAAATAAGAAATGAGAGTAAGTAAAAAGGAGCAAGAGCAGGAGAAGAGAGGGGGGACAAAAAGAGAGACATGAAGAAAAGAGAGAGAAGAGAGAGGGAAAAGGAAGGATAGAGAGATAGAGGGAAGGCAAGATAGAGAGAGTATGAAAGAGAAGTAAGGTGAAATGAATGAGGATGAGAGCGAGGGAGGGAGGGAGAGGAACAAGGAGTGAAGGACAAAGAGTGGAAGAGAGAGTGAGAGAGGGACAATAAGAGAGAGTGGAAAGGGAGAAACTGTGAGAGAGAAACAAAGTGAGAGAGCTAGTGAGGGACCAAGAGATAAAGACATCATTTGAGGGAGATCCAAGTTGAGGGATAGTGAGGGAGGTAGAGTGAGAGAAAAATGAAGTGAGAAAACAAGGAGAGAGAGAGAGCTATATCTTCACAAAGAAACTTCTCTTATACCCTCTTTCTTCCTCTCATGCTACCTATTTCCTATTATCCCTTCTCTCTCTTCTCTCTCTTTCTAGCTTTTTTCATGCTCTTTTCCTTACTCTCTCTCGAAAGGGAGACAAAGATGGGGAGGAAGAAAGAGAGAAAGTAAGAGAGAGGTGAGCTTGAGAAATTGATAGTGAGCGACAGAAGAGAGGTAAAGGAGTTGGAGGCACGAATTGATAGAGAGAGGATCAAGGAGAGTGAGTGAGATAGAAGAGAGAGAGGCATGTAGCTAGAGAAAATTAGAGAGAGATTAAGTGAGGGAGTGAGGGAGGATTGGGAGAGACATCTTTAGCTCTCTCTCTCTCTCTATATATTTTCTCTTTTAGTTTTTTTACTTGCTCTCTCTATTCTCTCGCTCCATCTCTTCTCTCTCTTTTATAATTGATCTTGATCTCACTCTTCTTTCCTCCCTCTCTTCTTTCCTCCCTCTCTTTGCTTTATCACTCTCCCTCCCACTATCCTTCCCTCTTTTTCTTTCTTTGCCAATCCCACTTCTCCTTTCTCACCCACAATCTCTTTATCTCTCTCACTCTTTCTCTTTATCTCTCTCCCTCTCACACCTACTTTCTCTCAATCTCCCTCCCTTCCTCTATCTCTTCTTCTCTCTTTCTCATTTTCTTTATCCTCTCTATCTCTAACTCCCATTCTCTCTCATTTTTTTCTATCCATCTCTCTCTCTCTCTCCCTCTTGATAGATAATACTATAATATAGTTTAAGGGGTAGGGATGAAAGAGAAAGAGTGAATAATGATGGATATAAAGAGAAGGCAATACAAAGGGAGAGATAGTAAAAGAGATAATGAAAGAGGGAGATGATAGAGAATGGACTAATATAAAGACAATATAAGAAAGGGAGGGATAGAAGAAGAGAGAGGATAGTACATTTAAGAGGGGGAGGGAGAGAAAAGAGAGTGGTATGGAGGGAGAGAGGGAGGGAGGGAGAGAGAGCAAGAGAAAGAGAGTAATAAAAAAGAGGAAGAGATTGAGAGACAAAAGCGAGAGAGAGAGAGAGAGTAAGGGATAGGGATGAAGATGAGAGGGAGGTAGTAAGAGTGAGAGTAAAGTAGAGCAACATATAATGAGAGAGAGAGAAGGTAGAAGAATTAAGGAGAAAGAAAGAAAATTAGAGAGAGATGAGAAGAAAGAGAGATTTGAAAAGGGAGGGTGGAGAAGGGGAGATAGAGAGATAGAGCGATAGAGAAAGAGTGATTGAATGATAGAGAGTAAGAGAGATAGAATGAGAGAAAGATAGAGAGTATGAGGGAGATAGTTATAAAGAGAGATAGAAAGAGAGAGTGAGATAATAGATTGTAGAGTGAGATAGAGGCGAAGAGGTTGCAAGTACAAGAGAGTGAGGTAGAGAGAGGTAAAATGTGAGAGAGGGAGAGAGAGGGGAAGAGAAACAATGTGCATGAGGGGGGGAGGAGAAAGAGAGACAGAAATAGATGAATGTAGAAGAGGATACAAAGATATAGCGTGAGAGAGAGAAAAGCAATGAAGAGTAGAGAAATACAGGAGTTGCGAGAGAGTAAAGGAGAGATATAAAGATTGATTAAGAGAGAGAATAAGAGGTGGGCAAGAAGGAGAGGGAGGGGAAATAAGGTAGAGAGAGTCAGTAATAGAGGGATTGAGAAAGGAAGTTAAAGAGTGTGGGGGGAGGAGATAGGGAGAGAGCGTGTAGAGGAGAGAGTGATGAGCTAAAGAGAGATAAGGAAAGAGAAGGGGAGGTATTGTGAGAGATGGAAATTGAGAGGGAGAGTGAGAGAGAGATAGAGAAATAACTCTTCTCTCTTTCTCTCATTCTTCTTGGTCACTCTCTCCCTTTTTCTACTTTCCTTATTAGCCTCTCTCGCTTCTATTCATTCTCTTCTCCAACCTTCCCTTTCTCCTGCATTTAATTTCCCTAACTAATCTCAACTCTCACTTTTGTTCTCTCACTTCTCTTCTCTATCTATCCTTTCTCTCCATGTCTCACTTTTTCACTCTTGCTCTCACCCTCCTCCCTCAAATTCTCCTCTCTACCCAACCATTTCTCACCGTCCTCCTCTCCCTTTGTCCCTCTCTCTTTCACTCACATTCTTGTCTCATAATCTCACTCACCCTCACTCTCACACTCTCTCTCTCATGCTCACTCTCTCTTTCTCACACTCTCTCAATCTCACTCTGTCTTTCACACTCTGTCTCATTCTCACTCTCTGATTCTCACCAACACTCTCTCTCATTCTCACTCTCTGTTTCTCACCCTCTATCACACACACTCTTATTCTCACTCTCTTACGATAAGGAAATAGAGCAAGAAAGAGAAAGTGAGAGAGAATGAAATAGAAAGTAAGAGCATAAGAGAGACTAAGAGTAGAATAAGAGAGAAAGAAAGGGAGTCAGGAAAGTAGAAAGAAGGAAAAAGAGTTAGAGGCGGGAGTAATATAGGGATCCTTATTTCCTTCAATCATCTTCCTATCTCTCTATATCTAGGGATGGAGCATGAGAGAGCAAAATAAAGAGAGAGAGGGAGAGAAGGAGAGTGAGAAAGTTATATATAGAGGGAGAGAGAGAAGAGAGAGTGAGCGATAAGAGAGATAGGGAGGTAAGTGGGCAGTTCTCTCTCCCTTGCTCCCACACTCATTGTCGCTTCTTACCTCGCTTCTCTCACACTCTCTCTCACTCTCCCTCTCTCTCATAACCACTACCTTTTGTCTCTACCTTTCTTTCTTTCCTTCCCTCACTCTTCTCTCTTACTCTATATATTTATGTCTCTCTTAATCTACCTTCCATCCCTCCTACCCCTCCCCATCCACCTCCCTCTCTCTCTCTCCCTCTCACGCATGTTATATCTCTTCCACACTTGTGTCTCTCCCTATTTTCTCACTCTCTCACTCTACTCACTTCTATTCTTTCTCTCTTTATGTCCCTCTTCTCTCTCTCACACCCACACTCGCTCTCTGCTCTTCTATCTCCCTCTCATTCTCTTGACCCCTCTTTTATTCTCCACTATCTCTCTTACTCACTCACTGTTGCCTCTCTCTCACTCACACACACACACGTTCCCTCTTCATCTCACTTTTCATTTTCTCTTTCTTGCTCTCTCTCTTTCATTTATATCTGCACTTTCTCTCTCTCTCTCTATTTCTCTTCACTTTATTTCCCTCTTTTTCCCTTGCTATCTATCTTTTTTCTCTCTCCCACTCTCTAACTCATCTTTATCTTTCTGCTTTTGGTATGGTATATTCATACCATAACATAAGAAGAATAAGAAATAAAGTATTTAATGTTGAAACTTATATAAAATAGAATGGCTTCATGAATGAAGTCAAATATGTAATATTATTAAAAAATTGTATTTGTTTACCCTATCTCTCCCAATGAGAGAAAAAATAATGAGAGAGTTAGAAAGATGAGTCAAAAGGCAGAAAAAAAGATGAGGGAGAGAGGTGAGTGAGAGAGAAAATAGAGAGAGGGGAATAGTGGGGGAGAGAGAGTGAGCGATGGAGTGAGATAGAGCTTGTTGGTATGAGAGAACGAGGAATTGAGATGGGTAGAGAAGAAAAGGGAGAGAAATAGAGGGAGATAAGCAATTAAAGGGGGAAAGAAAGGGAGGGAGAGAGAAGAGTGAGAGAGAGAAGTGAAAGAAAAAAATGCCAGAATAGGAGAGGTGTAGGAGGGATATGGAAGGAGAAAAAGTAATAAAGAGAGGGAAAGGGATAGTGAGAGGTATGGAGTGTAATAGACTGTAGGAGAGAGATAATGAGAGAGTTGGAGGGAGTGAAAGAGAAAACTTCATTTACGATAGAGAGATGGAGGGAGAGATAGAGCATCATATAGAGAGCGAGTAAGTAATAGAAAGTGATAGATAGAGAGCAAGAGAAAGAGAGAAAGAGAGTGAAAGAGATGGAGGGATAGAGAGTGACGTAAGGAGGGAGAGTGCGAGAGAAGATAAAATCTCAACCATCTTCCATACTTAGTCTCTATCACTCTCGCTCTTTATGTTCGACTCTCTCTTTAGCTCTACCTCTCCATCTATATCCCTCTCTCCCTCTATCTCCCTCTCTCTTACTCCCTCTTTCTCTCTCACTATCTTTCTCCCTCTCCCACTCTCTCTTTATCTCTCACCTTCTCTCTCTTTTATCTTTCTATCTCTCTCTCATAAGAGAAATTGAGTGAGAGAAAAAAGTAAGAGAGTGAGAAAGGGAGAAAGTTGGAGAGAGAGATATTGCAGATGACAGCTAAAGATAAAAAGATCTAGAGAGCAAGAGCAAAATATCTCTCTTTCTCTTGCTCTATTTAAAGCCTCTCGCTCTCACTCACTATTACCCTCACTCTTTCAAACCTTCCTCTCTCACCCTCTCTCTTTCTCTCTCTCACTCTCTGTTCTCTCAAGGTCCCTCCCAACCTCACTCCCTATCTTTCTCTTACATAATCTCTCTCTAGGTTTCACTCGTATTTTCTACCATTCTCCCACCATCAACCTCTTCCTATCCATCTCTCACTCCCTTATTTTCTTTAACTTTCATTCCCTCTCACTTTATCTTTCGAGCTCTCCACTCTCTATGTCCTCTCTCTGTCTCTTCTCTCCTTTCTTAGACTCTCATTCCTTCTCTCTCTTTCTCTCAATGAATGTCTCTCGTTTCCTTATCCTTTTCCTTTTCCCTCAAAATCTCTGACTATACCTTCTCTTTGTCTCTCCTTTGTTCTCTTTCTCTCTCACACACACAATTTTCTCTTCAATCTCACTCTCCCTCTCTTTGTCTTCTCCCTATCAATCTATTGCTCATTTGATGTCTCTTTTTTCATATTTCCACCCCCATCTCTTTATCTCTCTCTCCTCTTACTCTTTCCCACTCTAACACTCTCATGCGCTTTGTCTCTCTTTTTGTATCTCCTTCTATCATTCCCTCCATCTCTTTCATGGAGAAAGAGAGACAGTGGGAAGAAACTAAGGAGACAGACTACATAAGAGAAATAGAGAGAGGAGAGTGAGTGACTGAAAGAGAGAGAAATAGAGATAGTGAGTAGAGAAGAGAGGGTGGGAGAGGGAGAGAGAGAGTAGCAAGTCCAAGGAGGGATGGATGGAGAGAGGAGAAGAGTGAGAAGAGTAATAGAGAAAGGGAGAGAGAGCATTGAAAGACCAAGAGAGTAATATAAAAAATGGGGAGGTAGAGAGATGATAAAAAGAATGAGAGAGTCTAGGAAAGAGAAGGAGAAGTGATGGGGTTAGAAGAGGGTGGAAGCTTCCTTTCACTCATTCCCTTCTCCTAAGAGAGATAATAAGTGCAAAGAGAGAAAGAGAGAGGAGAGAAAGAATGTGAGAAAGATATAGCATGAGGGAGATATACTAATAACAAAATGTCTACCACTCTCGCTTCTATCTTTTATTCTATTTACACCATCCTCTCTCACTGCATCTCACACACTCTCTCTATCTCACTGTCACTCTCACTTTACCTTGGCTCTCTCTTGCTGAAACTATCACTTACAATCTAAGTCCCTCTATCGCTTTTTGTTTTTACTTATATCCATATCTCTATTTAACTTTATCTATCACTCTGTCTCATTCTCTCTCCTTCCCTTGCTCTCTTCTCTTACTCCCTCCATCTCTCTCTCTATTCTCTCACTTTCTTTCTCATCTCTAACTTTATCTTTTCTCTCTATCACTCTTTGCCTCTTATTTTCTCTCTCTTTACTACTCTTTCACTTACTCTACTCTTCTCTATCTTTATTTCTCTCTCATTAATCTTTAGATCTCTCTAAAGAGGAAGGAGAGATAGGGTTACAGAATGAGGAGGGCGTGTGAGAAAGAGAGTTAGAGATAAAGAGTGAAAGAGAATGTGAGAAAGGGAGAGAGAGAGAAAGAGAGAGAAAGAGAGAGAGAGAGCAAGAGGGGTATTTAGTAAAAGAGAGAAGTACTGGGGGAGAGGTAGGGCTAATGAGAGGGGTGGGAGAGAGCAAGAGAAAAAAAGAGTGAGTGCAGGTTGATAACAAAAGAGAGTCGAAGAGAGAGGATGAGAGATAGAGAGAGGGAGTATTAATCACGTGCTCTCTTCTGCTATCTCCTTTCTCTCTCTCTCTTCCTCTCCCTCTCCCTCTTCCCCCTTCCATATCCCATACGATTAGAGATTGAGAGAGTTGGACAAAAGAGAAAAAAAGATAAACAGAGAAAGGAAAAGTTATAGCGATGAGAAGGGTGAGCGTCGAAGAGAGGAGGATGGTCGGAGAGGGAGAGGAAGGGAAAAAGATAAAGCAAGGACAGAGACAAAGAAAGAAGATGGAGACAGAGAGGGCTAGGCTGAGGTAGAGAGTGCACGGGAGAGGTTAAAGGGGGAGTGTGAGAGGGAGAGAGAAAAGGAAAGAGAGACATGCACGAGAGATGCAACTCACTTGCTCACACTCACTCTTACCCTCACTCTTTTACACCTTCCTCTCTCACCCTCACTCTTTCTCTCTCTCACTCTCTCTTATCTCAAGGTCCCTCCCACCCTCACTCTCTATCTTTCTCTTGCATAATCTATCCCTTTATCTCTCTAGGTCTCACTCATATCGTCTACCATTCTGATACCAACAACCTCTTCCTATCCATCTCTCACTCCCTCATTTTCTTTAACTTTCATTCCCTCTCAGTTTATCTCTCTAGCTCTCCACTATGTATATCCTCTCTCTCTCTCTTCTCTCCTTTCTTGGACTCTCATTTCTTCATTCTCTTTCTCTAGAAGAATGTCTATTATCTCACTATCATTTTCCTTCTCCCTAACAATCTCTGACTCTACCTTCTATTTATCTCTCCTTTGTTCTCTCTCTCTCATAATTTTTCCTTCAATGTCACTCTCCCTCTCTTTTTTTTCTCCCTATCAATCTATTGCTCAATTGGTGTCTCTATTTTCTTCTCTCCACCTCCATCTCTTTCTCTCTCTCTCTCTCATCTTAACACTTTCATGCTCTTTGTCTCTCTTGTTGTCTCTAACTCTCCTTCTATCCTTCCCTCCATCACTTTCATGGAAAAAGAGAGACAGGGTGGAGCAACTAAGGAGAGAGACAACAAAGGAGAGATAAAGAGAGGAGAGTGAGTGAGTGAAAGAGAGAGGGTAGAGAGATAGAGATATTGAGTAGATAAGAGAGGATGGGTGAGGGAGAGAGAGAGTAGAAAGGTAGAGGGATGGATGGAGAGAGGAGAAGTGTGAGAGGTGTATTAGAGAAAGGGATAGAGAGCATTGAAAGAGCAAGTGAGTAAGATAAAAAAGGTGAAGGTAGAGAGAGATGATATAAAAATGAGAGAGTGTGAGAAAGGGGAAGGGGAGGCGATGGGGTTAGAAGAGGTTGAGCGCTTCCTTTCTCTCATTTTCTTCTTATAAGAGAGATAATAAGTGTAAAGAGAGAAAGTGAGAAGAGAGAAAGAATGTGAGAAATATATAGCATGAGGGAGATACACTAATATAGAGAGTGAAAGTGAGAGGGGTGAAAGAAACTGATAGAGTGACAAAGGGTATGGTAGAAAAAGAAAAATGTAACAGGGCGAAAATAGTTTGATAGAGAGGTTTAACCTTTCTCTCTCTTCTCTTTCTTCTCTATCACTCTTCCTCTTCTCCCTCTTAATTAGAGCAGTATTAAGAATAAATAGAAAAGAGAGTGAAGAAAAATACAAGCGATAGGTTGATGAGAGAGAGGGAGAGAGAGGGAGTTAGAGGGTCAAAGAGAGTTGGAGGCAGAGGGATATGCTAGGGATTGAAGGGAGAGGAAAGTACATGGAGAAAGAAAGTGAGGTAAAAAAGAAGTAAAGTGAGATAGAGAGAGATAGGGACAGTGAAATATAAGAGAGATAAAGAGATAGGGAGGGTGGGAGATAGAGTTAAGGAGATTGAGTAGAGAAAGTGTGACTGAGAGAAGAGAAAGTGAGCAAAGAGAGAGCAAGAGAATAAAGTGAGAGGAGAGAGAGGAGAAAAATAAAATCATGAGATGGAGTGAGGGACTTACCAAAAAGGAAGAGAGAAGAGAAAGTAATAACGGAGAAAAAAAAGGAGAGAGGGACATAAAGAGATAAATATAGTGAAAAGAATGGAGAAAGGGAGTGATAAAGGAAAAAAGAGAGTGAAGGAGGTAGGAAGAGAGAGAGGTGGATGAAGAGAGGACAGGAGAGTGAGGGAGAGATGAAGATAGTGTAAGTGTGATAGAGAAGAGGGAAGGAGCATAGAGCGAGAAAGTGAGAGATAATTGATAAAAAAGAGAGGGAGCGAGATTCAAGGTAGAGAGAAGAGAGAGAAATAATGACATAGGTGAGAGAGAAATAGATAAAGTGACAGTAAGAGAAGGAAAGAAAGTGTGAGATGGAGAGAGAAAGAGAGAGAGCTTGAGAGAGGGAGGAGAGATAGTGGAAGTTCATCTCTTCTTATTTTATCTCGTAGGGAGGGAGAGTATGAGCGGGAGAGAGATATATGAGGGTGCGCAGAGAGGGAGGGGAAGAAATAAGGGAGGAAGGGAGAGTTAGAGAGACCAAGAGGAGAGATAAGAAGAGAGGATATATATATATATATGGATGAAGATTCAATTTCAATTTGATTTTTAGAAAACTTTGATTTTGATCGCAATGGTTTGGGAGGATGGGAATCTGAATTTAGGTACTGAACCTAAGATAGAAATTGATATTTAAGTATTAACTCTAGAAAGAGAATCAGATGTCTTACTCCATATAAGTTAGTCTCATACCGATCTCGAAAGCTTTCTCTCTTGCTTTCTCTCTTATTTCTCTCTATATCTCTCAAACTCTATTAAATTGAATTCTCTCCCTTCCCCACTTCTGCACTCTCTTTCACTCTATTTCTCCCACTTTTCTCCCTTATTTTCTTTCTCCCTTTTTCTCTCTTTTCTCTCATCTTCCTCTCTTCCACTCTCACACTCTCTCCCATATCTCTCATTCTCTTGCTCCATCCTCTCCCCTTCCATAATCCACACTCCTCATCTATCTAGCCTCCTTCCTCTCTCCTTACATTATATCTTTTCTCTCTACACCCCCTTCTCTTTTATGTATCATTTCTCCTTTCTCACTCTATCTTCTAATTATAGCTCTCACTCCCACTCTCCCTATCTCCTCTCATGCTCTCACTCTATCTCTCATCTCTTATACTCTATTTACAACCTTCCCCCTTCTATCCCCCTCGCTTTATCTTCCTCATGGTCTCTCTCTCTCCCTCCCTTCCACCCTTCATCCCTCACTCCCACTTTTCTCCCTCCCTCTCTCTCACTTCTCCTCCTATATTTCTATCCATTTTCACTCTCCCTCTATCACACTCTCTAGCTCTTATGCTCACTTGCTCGCTCTCACACTCTCTAGCTCACATTTTCTTTTTTGATCTTGCTACCCCCTTTTCTTTCTATTCTCTATCTTTGTCCCTTTTTCCTCCACCCTCCCTCTTGCTTTCTCTCTCCCTCCCTCTCTCTTCCCATTATCTCTCAATTTTTATATCTCCATCCCTCCCTCCCTTCCTCACATCATTCTACCTCTCTCTCTCTCTCTCCACTCCCCATCTCTCTATATTCCTCTTTCAATCTATCTCTTTATCCTTGCACTTCCTCTCTCTCTCTCTCTCATTCTCTCTTGCTTTATATCTCTTTCATGCCTTAGTCTTTCTTACTCCCTCTCCTTTTATCTCCCACTCTTATTTACTTTTTATTCTTCTCTATCCTTCTCTTGTTGTGTTTTAAAATCCATCTCTCTTCCCCTTTCACTATATCTCTCTTTTTTTCATTTCTTTGCTCTCTCACACTCTTCTATCTCTCTATCCTACTTACACTTCTGTCCCTCTCCCTTATTCATTCTTATAGCTCTCAGATAGAGAGAGATATACAAATGATGAATGAAAGCAAAAGAGGGGAAAGAAAGAGAAGTAATGAGAAAATAAAGATTGAGAGAGTGAATAGTAAGAACAAAAAATAAGTAGAAAGAGACAAAGTGAGAGAGAGAGAGAGAGTTAGATAAAGTGAAAAGGAGAGAGAGGAATGGATGCAGGGTGAGAGAGCAGAACAGAGAGAGAGAGATGGGGGAGAGAGAAAGTGAGAGCAAGTGTGGGAGAGCAAGTAGAGACTAGACTAAGGTAGAGAATGGATGAGAGAGGTTAGAGGGGGATTGTGAGAGGGGGTGAGAATAGAAAAGAGAGACATGCAAAAGAGATGTAACTCTCTCACTCTCACTCACTCTTACCCTCACTCTTTCACACCTTCCTCTCTCACCCTCACTCTTTCTCTCTCCCAATCTCTCTTCTCTCAAGGTCCCTCCCTCCCTCACTCTCTATCTTTCTCTTACATAATCTCTCTTTACCTCTCTCTAAGTTTCACTCGTATCGTCTACCATTCTCATACCATCAACCTTTTCCTATCCATCTCTTACTCCCTCATTTTCTTTAACTTTTATTCCCTCTCACTTTATCTCTCTAGTTCTCCACTCTCTATATGCAACTCTCTCGCTCACTCTCACTCACTCCTACCCTCACTCTTTCACACCTTCCTCTCTCACCCTCACTCTTTCTCTCTCTCACTCTCTCTTCTCTCAAGGTCCCTCCTACCCTCACTCGCTATCTTTCTCTTGCATAATCTCTCCCTTTATCTCTCTCTAGGTCTCACTTATATCATCTACCATTCTCATACCATCAACCTCTTCCTATACATCTCTCATTCCCTCATTTTCTTTAACTTTGATTCCCTCTCACTTTACCTTTTCAGCTCTCCACTCTTTATATAATCTCTCCTTCTCTTCTCTCTTTTCTCGAACTCTCATTCCTTCTTTCTCTTTCCTTCAATGAATGTCTCTCATCTCCCTATATTTTTCCTTTTCCATAACAATTTCTAACTATACCTTCTCTTTGTCTCTCCTTTGCTCTCTCTCTCTCTCTCACATAATTTTTCCTTCAATCTCACTCTCCCTATCAATCTATTGCTCATTTTATGTCCCTATTTTATTCTCTCCACCTCCATCTCTTTTCTCCTCTTCCTCTTTCCCACTCTAGCACTGTCATGCTCTTGTCTCTCTTGTCGTCTCAGACTCTCCATCTATCCTTCCCTCCATCTCTTTCATGGAAAAAGAGAGACAAACTACAAAGGAGAGATAGAGAGAGGAGAGTGAGTGAGTGAAAAAGAGAGAGAGAAATAGAGATTGTGAGTAGAGAAAAGAGGGTGGGAGAGGGAGAGAGGAGTAGCAAGGCTAAAGAGAGATGGATGGAGAAAGGAGAAGAGTGAGAGGAGTAATAGAGAAAGGGAGAGAGAGCGTTGAAAGAGTGAATGAGTAAGATAGAAAGGGGGTGGGGAGGTAGATAGATATGATATAAATAACGAGAGAGTGCGAGAAAGGGTAGGAGAGGTAATGGGCTTAGAAATGGGTGAGAGGTTCCTTTCTCTCATTTTCTTCTCATAAGAGAGATAATAAGTGCAAAGAGAGTTAGAGAGATGAGAGAAAGAATGTGATAAAGAAATAACATGAGGGAGATATACTAATATGAGCATTTCTACCACTCTCGCTTCTATCTCTATTTAACTCTATTTATCACTCCGTCTCACTCTCTCTCTTTCTTTTGCTCTCTTCTCTTACCCCCTCCATCTCTCTAGCTCTTACTCTTCCCTCCCTCTCTCTCTCATACCATCACCCTAACAGTCCCTACGTCCCAAACTCTATAATATGCAAGAGAAAGATAGGGAGTGAGGTTGGGAGGGACCTTGAGAGAACAGAGAGTGAGAGAGAGAAAGAGCGAGGGTGAGAGAGGAAGGTGTGAAAGAGTGAGGGTAAGAGTGAGTGAGAGCGAGAGGCTTTAGAAATAGAGAGAGAGCAAGAGGGGGGATTTAGTAAATAAGAGAAGAATAAGGGGAGAGTAGAGCTAGTGAGAGGGGTGGGAGAGAGCAAGAGAGCAAGAGAAAAAAGAGTGAGTATAGTTTTATAACGGGAGAGAGTTGGAGAGAGAGGAAGAGAGATATAGAGAGGGAGTATCAATCAAATGCTCTCTTCCTCTATCTCCTTTATCTCTCTCTCTCTCTCCATCTCCATCTCCCTCTTCCCCTATGCCTCTCTCATGCGATTAAAGATTGAGAGAGTAGGACAAAAGAGAAAAAAGATAAATAGAGAAAGGAGAGGTTATAACAATGAGAAGGGAGAGCGACAAAGAGAGGAGGATGGTCGGAGAGGGAGAGGAAGGGAAAAAGATAGAGCAAGGATAGAGACATAAAGAAAGATGATGAAGATAGAGAGGGCTAAACTTAGGTAGAGAGTGCATGAGAGAGTTTTGAGGAGTAGTGTGAGAGGGGGAGAGAATAGAAAAGAGAGACATGTAGGAGAGATGTAACTCTCTCGCTCTCACTCACTCTTACCCTCACTCTTTCACACCTTCCTCTCTCACCCTCACTCTTTCTCTCTCTCACTCTCTCTTCTCTCAAGGTCCCTCCCTCCCTCACTCTCTATCTTTCACTTACATAATCTCTCCCTTTATCTTCTCTAGGTCTCACTCGTATCGTCTACCATTCTTATACTATCAACCTATTCCTATCCATCTCTCACTCCCGCATTTTCTTTAACTTTTGTTCCCTCTCACCTTATCTCTCAAGCTCTCCGCTCTCTATATTTTCTCTCCCTCACTTCTCTCCTTTCCCGGACTCTCATTCCTTCTTTCTCTTTCTCTCGAAGAATGTCTCTCATCTCCCAAACTTTCTCCTTCTCCCTCATAATTTCTGACTCTACCTTCTCTTTGTCTTCTCCCTATCAATCCATTACTCATTTGATGTCTCTATTTTCTTCTCTCTAAGTCCATGTCTTTGTCTCTCTCTCTCTCCTTTTATTATTTCCCACTCTAACACTCTCATGCTATTTTTCTCTCTTGTTGTCTTTGACTCTGCTTCTATCCTTCCCTCCATCTCTTTCATGGAAAAAGAGGGACAGGGAGGAGTTTTAGAGATAAAGAAAGTTGGGGAGAGAGAGATATGTTGATATTTTTGGAGAGAGTGTGTGTGATAGAGAGGGAAAGAGGAGAGATAAAGAAGAGAAGAGAAAATAAGAGATTACAAGAGAGAGTGTGTGAGATAAAAAGGGAGAGTTCTCTCTGTATCTCACTCTCATTATCCTCTAACATACTATCCCTAATTTGGTGGAAGAGGGTTAGAAGGGGAGGGAGGCCATGAAGGGAATTGAAAGAGAGGCTAGAGATAGAGTGAGTGAGAGAGAGAGGGTGGGAGAGAGAATGAAGCAGGCAGACTAAGGTTGAAAAGAGATAAAGAAGAGAGTGTTAGAGTTGGAGAGAGTTAAAGTTAGAAATAATTACAGAGAGAACAAAGCAAAAGAAGGGATAGATAAGATTGTTATAGACAGTGAAAGTGTAAAAGTGAGAGAGGACAAGTGAAAGGGTGATAGAGTTAGTGAAGAGGATGAGTGATATATGAGAAACATATATGGAAGAGAGAGAAAGAGTGTTAGAGAGAGGAGGGATAGAGCAACAGTGAGAAAAGAGAGAGATTTTCAAGAGAGAGAGAGCATGAGTGTTGGAGTGGGAGAAAGTTAAAGAGAGGGAATAAGAGGGACAGAGAGATAGAGACAAATAGATAGAGATTAAGAGTAGAAGATGAGAAAAAAGAGAAGAGATAAGAAAAAGAAAGATTAAAGAGAAAATAATGACACCAAGAAAGAGTGAGTGAAGTTATAAGAGAGAGAAGGTCGAGAGAGATGAATAAAGGGAGTGAGAGAGAGAGAGACAGAGAGGGATGAAGGGAGTTAGGGTAAGAGAGTGGAAGGGAGAGAGAGATGGGGGGAGAGAAGAAGTGAGAGTTTGCGAGAGATAGACCAAGAGAGAGATGGAAAGATAGGGGAGAATGAGTCAGAGATATTGAGAAAGCTAGAGAATGATAAGATGGGAGAGGAAAAGAGAGAAATAAAGAGGAAGGTAGGGAGCAAAAAAAGAGAAAAAAGAATGTTTGGGTTGAGAGAGAGAACAATTAGAGAGACAAAAGTGAGTGAGTGAGAGAGGGAGAGAGAAGTTGAGAAAGGACAAAGAGATTTGAAAGAGGGAGAGAAGAGTGATATAAGGAAAGAGCAATAAAGTGCTCTTCCTCTTCCTTAATCCTCCTTTCACTCTCTCTCATTCTTTGTCTCTCTACCACTTCTGTACTCTCTCTCATTTTATGTTGTTTTTGTTTTCTTATTCTCTCTCATTATCACTTTCTCACACAGAGATGGTGAGAACAATTTAATGCGAACAATAGAGAGGGAGGGTGGGATATTGAGAGAGAGAAAGGAAATGAGAGGAGATGAGGGAAGAAGAGAGTGAGATATATATTTTCTTCTTATGTCACCTCTATTTCTCTCTCATTCTTCCTTCTTTACTCATTTCTTCTACTCCCTCTCCCTGCACCCTTTTCTATCTCTCTCCCTCTCAAACACTCCCTCCCTATGAGTTTGAAAAGAAGTGACGAGACAAAAATTTCTTTCTCCTACTCTGACTCTAGTTCTCTTCCTTATTCCTCTCTCTTTCTTTCTCCTCACACAAATTTTCTTTTCCTCTCTATATCTTTTAATCTCTATCTCTCATCTACACTACCTCTTTCTCTCACTTTCTCCCTCTCTCACTCTCTTTCTTTTTTTCTCTCACTCTTCTCTTTCAAGAGATAGGGAGAGAGAAAAAAAAGATAGAGAGAGAGGAAGAGAGATAGTAAGAGAGAGATTACTTTCTCCCAATCTTTCTTTATGTCATATTTTCTATTTCTATAATAGGAAAAGTGAAAGAGAAAAAGAGAAAATAAGAAATGAGAGTCACTAAAAAAGAGCGACGGGGAGAAGAGTGAGAGGGAACTAAAAAAGAGATAGAAAGAGAAGGGAGAAAAGAGAGAGAGAAAGGGAGGGATAGATAGAGAGTTAAGGTCTCCTTCTTTCTCACACTATCTCTTTTTTGTAATCTTTCATCTCTCTTCTATTCTTTTTAGCTTTTTGTCTCACTCTCTTCCTCACTCTCTCTCGAGAAGGAGACAAAAAGACAGTGGAAAAAAAGAGAAATTAAGAGAGAGAGATAGAGGTAGGTGAATAAGAGAAAAATAAGAGAAATTGATAGCGTGAGAGAGAAGAGAGGTGGAGGAGATGGGGGCAAAAATTAATAAAGCATAATAAAAAAGAAAAGAATAGTGAGGGAGAAGTAGTGCAAGAGAGATAAAGAGAGAGGCATGTAGCGAGAGAAAAAGAGGGAGGGAATGATCGAGAGGGATATCTCCCACCGTCTTCTCTCTTTCTCTCTAATTCTCTTATTTTACTCACTCTACTATTATCCTGCTCAGTCTCTTCTCTCTCTTTATAGTACTCTCTCAATCTCACACTTTTTTCTCTCTCTCCCTTCCGCCCTCTCTCCTCTTTTTCTCTTTCTCCCTCCCACTTTCTCTCTTTCTTTCTCTAGCAATATCACTTCTCTCCTTCTCACTAACTTTCTCTTTCTCCCTCTACTCAAGCTCTTCATCTATCTCCTCTCTCTCCTACTTTTTATCAATCTCCCTCGCTTCTACTATCTCTTCCTCTCTCTTTCTATCTTTCTTCATCCTCTCTATTTCTAACTCTTATTCTCTATCACTCTTTTTCTCTCCATCTCTCCCACTCTCTTGATAGATAATGGTATAATAGAGGTTGAGAGGGAGGGAAGAAAAAGAGAGTGTGAAGGAAGAGAGAAAGAGAGAAGCCAATAGAGGAGGGAGAGAGAGTGTGAGAGAACATGATATAGGGTGATTAGAGAGCATGAAGCAATATAATAAGATATGGAATGATAGAGGAAGAGAGAAAAAGATATTGATTGTACGAGAGAGACATAAAGTGAGAACAAGAAAGTACTCTTCACTCTTTCTCCGTTTTCTTGGCCACTCTCTCATTCTCTTACGGCATGTTGCTCTCATTCTCTTTCATCTAACTTTTCTCGTGTTATTTCACCTTTCTCTCTCCCTCCACCCTCAAATTCTTTTCTCTCTACCACAACCTCTCTCACCCTCCACTCTCACCTTCTCTCCTTCTCATCTTTACTCACTTTCTCATCTCTCTATCTCACTCTCCCTCTCTCCCACACACTCTCTCATTAACTCTTTCTTCTTTTCACTTTCTTTCAAAATCTCTCTACTTTTGTTACTCTGATAGAGAGGTACCAAGAAGGAGGGATAAAGATATAAGGAAATATAGTAAGAGAGAGAAAGTGAGAAAGAATGTAAAGGAGATAAAGATAGAGAATAAGAGAGGGAAGGAAGGGAAGGATGGAGAGAGTGATAGAGAACAAGAGAGAGGGGGAGGCAGAGTGAATGAGAGAGAGAGAGAAACTGGGTGAGAGTGAGGAGAAAGAGAGAGTGAGAGAGTATGAGGGATCAAGAGAGACAAAAATAATATTAAAGAGGGAGAGAGAAAATATAAGAAGAGATAATGTGTGAAAGAGCTAGAGAGATTGTGGGAGAGGAAAAAGAGTGGAGAAAGAGGGAGAGATGAGAGAGAGAGAGAGCTCTCATTTTATCTCTATCTCTCTCCCACTTTAATTAGAGTTTGATAGAGTTAAAGGAGACATAGAGAGAGAAAGAAAGAGAGAGAGGGAGGTATAAAGAGAATATGATAGAAGAGAGAGATTTCTCAAGCTTTCTATTCTCTTACTCTCTCTATTCTCTTACTTACTTTTCTTTCTCTTCCACTCTACCATACTCCTGCACTCTCTCCTCTACCATTCTTCTCTTTCTCTTTCTCACTCTAAGTTTCATTCCATCTCTTTCATGCTTTCTAAGCCTTTTTGTCTCTCTTCGCACTCTTCTTTTTTTTTCACGTGCTCTCTTGTTTTCAATAGAGTAAAAAAAAAGAGAAGACATAGCAAGAGAATGAGTGCAAGAGATGTAAAGAGATATCAACCACTCTTTCTTAAATATAGGTGGATAGTCTCTCTCTCTCTTCTCTCATGATCATTGCCTCACACTATTCCCTCTTCCTCTCTCTTTCTCCCTCATGGTCTAACTCTCTTTTTTGATAGAAATTGAGATAGGAAAAGCATGAAAGTGATTTTGAGAGAATAGTGTGAGAAAGAGTGAGACTTAGAGACAATAGTGAGAGAGTGAGTGAGAGAGGGAGAGAGAAATGAAAAGAGAGTAAGTGAGAGAGTGGTGAGAGGGAGAGAAGAGGGGGAGAGGAGAGAGGTTAATATAGAGATGCATTGAGTGAGATAGTGATACAGGGGGGGAGAGAGATGAAGTGAGAGAGGGAGGGAGTGAGAGATGGAAGATGAGAGAGACTCAGAAGGAGAGAGAGATGGAATGTAGAGAAAAAGAAGAGAGAAAGTGTGTTTTCTCACTCTTCTCTCCCATATCACTCTCACATCAACCATATCTTTTTTTTTCCTCCCTCTCACAACTACTGTCCTCCCTCCTTCACTCACTTCATTTCTCTCTTTAACTCTCACTTTCTCGTCTCTCTCTTGCTATATCTCCTCCAACCTCACTAACTCTCTTTTTCTCTCTTTGTACTCTCCCTCTTCTTTTGCTCTCACTATGCCCAGGCTCTGTTTTTTTCATTCTTTCCTACACACTGTCTCTTCATCCCTTTCCCTCTCTTCTTTTTCCTCACTTTTTGCCATATAGTGATGGAGTGGGAGAGAAAGAACAAAGAACAAGAGAATGTTAGAGATGTGGAGAGGCATCAACCACACTTTGCTAGAGATAGAGAGAGATATATGTCTCCCTTTCTTCTCTCATGCTCCCTCCCTCTCACTATTCCCCTCTACTCTCCCTCTTTTTTTCTCCTTTTGTTCATCTCTCTTTTGTGATAGAGAAATAAAGACAAAAAACATGTGAGAAAGAGATAGAGATCAAGAGAAGAATGAGAGTACTGAGAATGAGAAAGAGAGAGTGGGAGAGAGAGAAATGAAAAGAAAACAAGTGGGAGAAATAGAGAGAGAGAGAAATAAGACAATTTTAAGCTGAAAAGAGAATATGCTGACAGTGATCCAAATGGGGAGAGTGAGAAAGTGAGTGAGGGAGGGAAGGTGGCAGTTAAATGAAGGGAGGAAAAGAGATGATTGATAAAGCGAGATATGGGGAGAGAGAAAGAGAGTGAGAATATAGATCAAGGGAAGAAAGAGTGAGTGTTATCTCACTCTTCCCTTCCTTTATCTTTATCTTTCTCATCACGATCTTTAACTCTCTCTCTCTCTCTCTGTCCCTCTCACCCTCTCTTTATCGTCTCTCTCTGTTTCAATAAAAGAGAGAGAAAGAGCTCTCAATTTATCTCTATCTCTCTTCCACTCTAATTAGAGTGTGATAGAGTTAGAGGAGAGAGGAAGAGAGAGGAAGAAAGAGAGTGGGAGGAAGAGAAGAGGAAAGAGAGCTCGAGAGGGGTGTAAGAGAGGGAGCCTCAATTTCTTTTCTCGTCATTCTATCACTTTATACCTAGCAATGGATCAGGAGAGAGCTAAAGAAATAGAGAGGGAGAGAAGGAGAGTGTTAAATTGAAAGATAGAGAGAGAGAGAGAGAGAAGAGCGAGTGAGCGATAAGAGAGATAGAGAGGTTGGGAGGGAGATACGTGGAGCTAGAGTGAGATTCACTCTCTTTCTCTCACACACTCTCTCTTCTTTAGCCTTTTCTATTCAATATTGTCCCTCTCTTTAGCTCTCTCTTCACTGTTCATCACTATTGTTATCCCTCTCTCTCCTCTCACTCACAATATTTCCATTTTCTCACTCTTCTCAAAAGCTAGGGAGCAAAAGTGAGAGATTAAAAATGAGAAAGAGAGAGGGGGAATATGTTGAAGATATGAGAGAGGTTGATGATATGAGAGAGAGTGTGTCTTTCCCTCCATTTTTCTCTTTCACCCTTACTCTATATCTCCTCCCTCTTCTCTCTTTCTCACTCTTGCTATCTCCCTCCACTCTCCTTATCTTGTTGCCTTCCTCTCTCCTCTCAGGCTCCCAATATCCCACTCTTACTCTCACGCTCTCCCACGATTCTCTCACCTCTCTTTATCTTTCTCTCATGCTCACTGTATCGCACACTCTCTCTCTTTTTTCTCTATATCTGCCTCTCTCCCAAAATTTCCCACCTCTGCTTTTATTTCTATGATCTCTTTCTAGTACACCTCTTTCGCACAGTCAACATCACTATCTCTATTTTGCTTCGTAGCTCTAGAGAGAGAAGATAAAGTAAGAGAATAGAGATAGCAAGAGAGTGCTCTAGCTCTCTATTCTCTTACTCTCTCTATTCTCTCACTTAAACTGCTTTCTATTCTTACTCCCTCACACTTTCCTCTACCATTCTTCTCTCTCTTTCTCTTGCTTTAAGTTTCACTCCGTCTCTCTCATGCTCTCTAAGCCTCTTGACTCTCTTCGCACTCTTTCTATTTTTCACGTGCTCTATTAATACCTATCTCCCCTCTCTCTCCTACTCTATCTCACTTTTTTTAATCTCTCTTTGCTTTTTATATCCTTTATCTCTTCTCCTCTCTATCACCTTTTAAGATAGAAAGAAAGAAAGAGAAGAAAGAGCAAGAGAATGAGTGAGAGACATATAAAGAGACATCAACCACTCTTTCTTAGATATAGATAAATAGTGAGAGAGGGAGACAATAGTGAGAAAAGAGTAAGTGAAAGAATGAGTGAAAGGGAGAGGAAAGGGGGAGAGGAGAGAGGTTAAGATATAAAGATATTGAGGGAGATAGTGATGTAGAGAAGGAGAGAGAGATGAAGTGAGAGAGGAAGGGAGTAAGAGATGGATGTGAGAGAGAGATAGAGGGAGAGAGAGGTAATGTAGAGATAGAAAGAGAGAGAAAGAAGAGAGCGTAAGAGCGAAAGAGAGAAAGAGAGAGATAGAGAGGAATTAAGAATAAGAGAGGGAGAGGGAGTGAGTGTTAAAGAAGGAGAGTGAGGGAGAGAGAGAAAGGGATAGAGTTAGCAAGAGTGAGAGTTTGAGAAAGGGTAAGAGAGAGGGAGAAAAGGAGCGACAGAGCAAGAAAGAGAGCGGGAGAAAAATGGATATAGAGAAAATGAGTAAGATCAAAGTGAGTGAAAGATGAATTAAAGAGGAAGAATGATAGAGAAAGATAAGAGGATAGTGTGAGTGAGAAGAGAGGGCAAGAAAAAGGAATGTGGAGAGAAGGGGGTGAAAGATTGATGAAGGGAGGGAAGGAGGGAGGAAGAGTGGGTATGTTGGAAAAAGGTTGAGAGAGAGAGAGGTGAGAGGGAAAGACAACAAGAGAGTAAGATTGAGACTGAGAGATATAAAAGGAGAAAGAGGGAGAGAAAGGTAGAGGTATTGGGGAAAAGAAAGTGAGAGAGAAGACAAAGAGAGAATAGTTAGAAGGAAAAAATGAGCAATTAAAGATAGTGCAAGAGAAGAGAGAGGGGCATATGAGGGAGAAAGGGATTGAGACAGAGGGGAAGAAAGAGAAAGAGAGGGTGAGAGGAAGGGATGAGGGAGGGAGGAGGGTGTGAGGGGTGTGGTGGTGGGAGATGAAGCAAGAGGGAAGGAGAAAAAAGAAGAGGTTCTTGAGAGAGACCATGGGAGAGAGATATAGAGAGATAGAGAGAGCGACAAGGATAGAGAAGAGTCGGTGACAAAAAAGACACCAAGAGAGAGAGAGAGCAATAAAGGGAGAAGTGTGAGAGAGAGAGAGATTAAAGGTAGAAGAGAGAGATAAAGAGCTAAAGAGAGTGAATGAGAAAGATTGAGAGAGATAAGGAGGAGAGAGAGAAATAGAAAGTAAGAATGAGAGAGAGAGAAATAGAAGATGTGAGAGAGAAGAGTGAGTGAGAGCTGAAGAGGAGGGAGAGGCAGAGAGCTGAAGAGGAGGGAGAAAGTGTAAGAGCAAGAGAACATAAGAGAGAGGAGGGAGGGAGGGAGGGAGAGAGGGAGGGAGAGATTTATAAATTGGATGAAGAGAGGGAGAATGGAGTGTGAGTGACCGAGAGGGGAAGAGATAATGAGAGAGAAGAGATAGAGAGTTGGATTGAAAGAGAGGAGAGATGGGAGGAAGGGAAGGAGAGTGAAGGGGGGTGGAGAAAAAGGAGATGGAAGTAAATGAAGGAGAGTAAACAAAAGAAGGTAAAGGTGTAAGAGAGAAAGAAACATAGAGGGCTTAACAGAGCAGGTGATTGAGAGAGATAACAAGAGGAAAGATTGAGAGAGCAATAGAAAGAGAGATAAAATAATGAGAGAAAGAAGGAGATGGGATGGCGAGGGATAGGGAGGATCAAGGAGGGAGGAAGCAAGTGACATAGTAGAAGAAAGAAAGTGGGAGAGAATATAATTGAGAGATGGAGAGAGGGAAAGGGAAGTAGAGTGAGAGTGAGAGAGAAGAGCAAAAGTAAAGAAAGCGTGAAAGGAAAGAAAGAGAGAAGAGAGGGACGTTCTTTCTCTCACTCTTTAAAGCTTCCTCTTTTGGAATCCCTTACTACCTCTCTCTTCTCTCTCTCTCACTCCCTCCCTCTCTCTATCATTCTTTCTCTCCCTCACTCTCTTTTAATTCCTTACTCTCTCCCACACAAAATCTCTCTACCCTATTTTGTCTCTTTCTCTCTCTATCTCTTTGTCAGTCAGTCTCTATCTTTTCTCTCAAGAACACACTTATTCTCTCTCAACCTCCTCTCACTTGATCCCTTAATTTCTCTAGCTCGCTTAAACTCTCTCACTCTCTCTCGACATCTTATTCCTTTTTCTACGTTTCTACCTCTCTCACTCTCTCTCCTTCCCTCCCCTATATAATCTTCCTTTCTCCACTCTCTCATTTTAACTCTTTATCTCTTTTTTACTCTCTCTCTCTTCTCTACCTTCCACTCTCACTTAACCCCATCCCTTTCTATAACCCATTTCTCTCACTATCTTTTGTCTCTTTCTCACTCTATCTCACATTCTTTATCTCCCTTCCTACCTCTATCATGTGAGATGTAGAAATGGGGAGAAAGAGATAAATAAAGCGAGAGAAGTATCTCCTCTCACTCTGTTTTCTTCTCTCTCTCACTCTCTTCCTATTCCTCCTCTCTCTCTCTCTCTCTCTCAGTATTTTACTTGATCTCTCTCGCTTTCTCACTTGTCTCTCTCATTCTCTTTCTCAGTTTACCTCTCTCACACTTTAACTCTCTCATGCCCTCCATATCTCTTTCTTTCTCCTCTTCTTATTTCTCTCACAATCGCTCACTTAGCCCCTTCTCTACCCTACCTAACTTTATCTTCTCTCACTCTCTTTCCCTCATTCGCTCTCTCACTCTTCTCTCTCACTCAATCTTTTTCTTGCTCATCTCTCTCTCTTTTTCGTTCACTCATTCTCACACTAACTACTTTTCTTTTCTAACTTTTATCTCTCTCAATCTCTCACTCTATCTCTTGCCCTTTGTGCATATTCTCTACATTCTCCCACTCAAAATCTCTCATGCTCTTTATCTCTTAATCTATGATCCACTCTTTTCTCTCTCATCATCTCTAACTCTCGCTCCTTTGAATTTTTTTCTCTCATACTATTTTTTCTCTCTCATCACCACTCTCTATAACCCATCTTTCTCTTGTTCTCTCTTCTTCCTCCTTACGCCTCATAATCTATCCCTCTATAACTCCCCCTAGAATTAGAGGGATAAAGATAATGGGAGAGTGAAATTAAAGGCATAAGAGAGATGGAAAAAGTAAATAATGGAGGGAGGATAAATATAAAGTTTGACTGTGAGAGATAAGGAGAGAGGGAGGGAGGAAGGGAGGGAGAAAGAGAGGGATATAAAGTGAGAGAGAATAGTAAGAGGAGAGAGAGAACACGGGAAGAGAGAGGGAGTAAAAGGGAGGGAGTTAGAGTGAGTTAGAGGGAGATAATGAGAGACAAGATAGAGAGATGGTGGGAGGGAGGGTTAGAAAGGAAGAGGGAGAGAGAGTGAAAAAGAGTAAAAAAGTGAACATCTGAAAAGAGAGAGGGAGAGAGAGATTATGAGAGAAATAGAGGGAGAGAAGGAGGAGAGGAGATGGAGGAGAAGAGGGTGAGAGATAAAAGCAACAACAAGAAGGAGAGAGTTAGAAAGGTGAGAGATAGAGATATAAAAAGTAATAGAGGGTCTAATAGAGAGAGAGAGAGAGAAAAGGAGGGAGGGAGGTAGGGAGGGAAGGTAGGGGTAGAAAAAGTGAGAAAAATATGGATAGTGATAGAGGGTCTAAGAGAAAGAGAGAGGGAGGGAGGGAGGGAGGGAAAGTAGAGGAGAGAAAAAGTGAGAGAGCAAGGGTGAGGAGGGAGAGAGAGAAATAAAGGAGTGTGTGAGAGAGATAAAATAAAAGTGAGAAGGATAGACATTCAGAGAGGTGAGAGAGAGATATAAAGGGAGTGTGAGAGGGAGGGTTTAAGTGAAAATTAGTTTGGGAGCAAGAAGGTAACCGAAGAAAGGGAGTGGGCTAAAGAGTTACAGTTGGAGAGGGTTAAAAGTTTGAGAGTGATAGAGTGAGATAGAGAGCAAGAGAAAAATATCAGAGAGAATATGGGAGGGAAGTAGGGAGAGTTGAAAAGGGAGAATAAGGGAGGGAAGGGCGAGCTATAAAGAGAGGGATGGAGGTAGGGAGGGGGAAGAAGAGTGAGAGACAGATGGAGATAAAAAGTTAAAGAGAAAATGAGGTATAGATAGAAGAGTGAGAAAGAAAATAGAAAAAAAGAAGAGAGAGAGAGAGTGAGTGAGAAAAGTGTGAGTGAGAGCGGGAGAAAAGTGTGAGTGAGAGATGGTGATGTGAGAGAAAGAGAGAGGGAGAAGAAGGGACAGAGGGGTAGAGAAAATAAAGGAAAAGAGCAAGATATAGAGAGTAAGAGAAGAGAGTAGAAAAGTCAGTGTGATATCAAGGGAAATGTTGATATCAATGGGGAGATAAGGGGAGAGAGAGAGATATGAAAAGAGCGATAGAAAGGGAGGGAGGGGAATGGGAGAGCAAGGGAGAGAGAGTGGAGAGAGAGTGAGAGAGAAAATGAGAGAGCGCCAGATGGAGAGTGAAAGGAGAGAGATTGATAGAGAGAGAAGAAGAGAGAAGTAGGCTAAGAGAGGGAGATTGAGGGAAATGGAGAGCGTTAAAAAGAGAAAGAATAGTGAATAACTTAAGAGATACCTTGAGAGAGCAATAGGAAGGAGAAAGTGAGAGCTGAGGTAGGCAAAAGAGAGAGGGATTGATGATGAGAAAAGGAAAGTAAGAAAAAAATGTGAGAGTTGGGAAAGAGAGAGAGAGTGAGAGAAATTGAGAGAGAGAAAGCAATACAAAAAATTGTGAGGACAAGTTGAGGATATAAGAGAGACGGAGAGAAAGAATTTAAGGAAAAAGAGAATGCATAGTGAAAAACAGTAAGGCTTAATCTTCCTCTTTCTCTATCTGATTACTCTCTCATTTTAACTCCTCTCGTCTTTCTCATTCTCTCACCTCCACCCACCCTCACTCACTTACTACCTTTCCCTCTCACTTCTCGCACTCACTTCTCTCACTCATAGTCCCTGGCTTTCTCTTGTTCCCTCCCTTAGTTCACTTTTCATTGCTCACTGTCTCTCTCTCTCTCTATCTCATTCGTATATTTATCTCATTCTATCCATTTCTCTCTCTCATTCTATCCATTTCTCTCTCTCTTGGTCCCACTCTCATGCCGCTTCTTACCTTGCTTATATCACACTCTCTCTTCCTCTCTTTCTCTCTCATAACCTCTACCTTTTCTCTCTACCTCTCTTTCTTTCATACCCTCTCTCTTCTCTCTCACTATATCTACTTATATCTCTCTTAATCTACCTTTCATTCCTTCCCCCCCTTTGTCCCTCTCCCTCTCCCCTTCCCACTCCCTCTCCCTCTCACACATGCTTTATCTCTTCCACACCTATTTCACTCTCTATTCTCTCGATTTCTCACTCTTGTTCTCCCACTCCACTCACTTCCAATCTTTCTCTCTTTATCTTCCTCTTCTCTTTCTCTCACACACACACTCACTTTCTGCTCCTCTTCTCCATCTCATTCTCTTGATCCCTTTTTTATTCTCTACTTATCTCTCTTACTCACTTACTCTTGCCTCTCTCTCACTCACACACACACAAACTTGCTCTCTATTCCTCTCTTCTAATTTTCTCTTTCTGCCTCTCTCTCTCTCTAATTTATTTCTCACACAATCTCTCCCTCTCTTTATTGCCCTTTTCTTTCTCTGCCCTCTTTTTCCCTTGCTATCGATCTTTTCTCTCTCTCACTCTCTCTCACTCATCTTTATCTTTCTTTTTTGGGTATGATATACTCATACCATAACATATGAACAATAGGAAATAGATTTCTTATTGATGTTGAAATTCATAAAAAATTTGAATGGCTTCATGAATGGAGTCAAATATGTAATATTTTTAGAAAAATGTGTCGGGTACCCTCTTTCTCACAATGAGAGAAAGAATAATTAGAGAGATAGAAAGATAAGTCAAAATGAACAAAAAAATGCAAGGAGGGAGATAGGTGAGTGAGATAGATAGATAGAGTGAGGGAATAATGAGGGAGAGAGATAGTGAGCGATAGAGTGAGAGGAAGCTTGATTATATGAGAGAAAGAGAAATATAGATGGGAAGAGAACAAGAGGCAGAAAGAAATAGAGGGAGATAAGCAAGTAAAGGGGAAAGAAAAGGGGGAGAAAGAAGAAAGAGAGAGAGAAGACATGTAAGAAAAAAATGAGAGAATAGGAGAGACGTATGAAGGATAGAAAAGGAGAAATGATAGTAAAGAGAGGGAAAGGATAGAGTAAGAGGCAAGGAGTGGAGGAGAGCAAGAGAGAGATAATGAGAGAGTGAGAGAGAGTGAGAGAGAGTGAGAGTGAAAATGCTAGTGATGATAGAGAGATGGAGGAAGAGATAGAGTATCATATAAAGAGCGAGAAAGGAGGGAGCGAGAGAAAATAAAGTATCAACCTTCTCTCAAACTATCCCTCCCTTCTTTTTCACTCTTATTTTCTCTCATGCACCCTCCCTCCCTCTCTCTTTGCTTTCCATCTCTCTCACTCTCCTCTTTTTTAATCTCTTAACCTCTCTATTCTCTCTCTCACTCTCTTGCTTACTATCTCTATCTCTTTCGATCATTCTTCCATAACTCACTCTCTCTCATGCTCCCACCCTCTCTTTCTTTCAAACTATCAACATACCTCTCTCCTCATCCCTGACTCTCACTTTCACTCTTTATCTCTATCCCATTCTCTCTCTTCCTCACTCCCTCCCTCCCTCTCTCTAACCCCCTATATTCTATCCCACTCAAAAAGATTAAGGGTGAGAGAGAGAAAGAAAGAGGGGAAGATAGAGGGAAGGAACATGTGAGATAAGGGGATGGGGAGATAGATAGAGTTAGAGAGAGAAGGAGAGAATAGAGACATTAAGGGAGAGCCTCAAGAGAGAGAGTGGGGGAAGGATGGTGGTAGTGAGAGTCAATGACGAATAAAAGAGAAAGACAAAAATAATGACAAAGATGAATGGAGATTATATTGAGAGTGTAGAAAGAAAAGAGAGAGAGAGAAAGGAAAAGAGAGGGATAGGAAGGCAAAGAGAAAGAGATAGGGAGATAAGCAGCTATAGAAAGAGAAGAAAAAGTGAGAGAGAATAGGAGAGATAGAGAAAAAGCGATTGAGAGTGATAGTGATAAAGATAGGGAGAGCTAGAGATCAAGAGAAAAAGAGTACAAGTATAGAGCGACAGAGAGGGGGAGGGATGGTTAGAGGGATAAAAAGGGGAAACAACAATGTGGGAGAGCTAGAAAGTGAAGAAGGAGATGGAGGGCAAGAAGAAGATGGAGGGTAAGAGATAGTGAGAGTGAGAGAATAGAGAGAAAAAGAGAGAGGGGTAGAGTGAAAGAAAAGGAAGAGCTAGAAAGATTGTGACAAAGAAGGTGAGAGGGAAGAGCGAGGGACAAAGAGGCATATGGATGGGTAAAGAAGGGGTGAGAGACAACATGATAGGGAGAAAGAGATAGCAGGAGGAGAAATGGAGAAATAGATGAGATAAAGAGAGAGTGATATTAGTTAGGTACATAGGCTAAGAGAGAGTGAGAGATAGGGATGGACGTGATGGGGAAATAAGATAAAAGTGAGAGAGAGAAATAGAAAGAGAGAAGGGGTGGGTGAGAGAGAGAAATATAAAATTGGAGGCATATAATGATAGGAACAGACAAGGAGGAACATGGAGAGAGGGATGAAGAGGTAGGGTAGAGAGAGAAACAAGTGAGAGTAAAAGAAAAGTGTGAGAGATAGAGGGAGAGAGATGGTTAGAGTAGAGGGAGAGAGAAAGCAAGAGAGATGGAGAGCTTGAAAGATGAGAATGAGGGAAGAAGAGAAATGGAGAAATAGAAAAAGATGGAGAGTGAGAGATAGCAAGACAGAGAGATTAAGAGAGTGATAGAAGCTAAGTGAGATGGAAAGAAAAAAAGTGTGAGAGAAAAGGAGGAGGAGAGAAAGAATGAGAGATATATAGTGAGAAAGAGATGCCTTGGTCATTTCCCTCTTTGTCCCATCTCTTTATCTTACCTTTCTGTCAACTTCTCATTTTTACTCACTTGTGTCTTCCTCAATCACTCTCTCGAGCTTTCTCTCTTTGTTTATCTCTTCATCTTCTTATATGAGAGAGGAAGAAGAGAGAGGTTAGATATGAGAAAAGAGGAAGAGAAAGAGTTTGAGGGTGAGAAATGAGGGAGATGAATGGAGAGAATTAACTAAATAAAGATCAAGTTAGAGAGAGTTACACTGTCAGAGAGGAGGTAAAGAGCAAGAGTTAGAGGGTGATAAAAGAGGAAGAGTGATAGTGAATGATAGTTAATAAGAGAGGGAAGAGGTTGAGAGAGAGAGAGAGAGCTTGAGATATAGAGGGGGGGAGAGAGAGGTGATATAAAGAAGAATGAGTAAGAAAGAGAAAGCAAGCAACAGAGAAAGATAGCGAGAGCATGGAAGAGATTGAGAGAGTGAGAGAAAAAGAATAAGAGAGTGAGTGAGAGAGTGACGATAACGATATAACAAGCAAGAGATAACATAATAGATAAAAAAAATTTTGAGAGATCATAAGAGATAGATAATACAAGGGAGGGAGGGAAGGATCGTGAGAGAAAGCAAGAAAGTGTGGAAGAGATCGATATAGATGTAGTGAGAGAGAGGTAGAGAGGGAAAGAGAGAGAATGAGAGAAAGACAATAATATACAACAAGATAGTTTGAGAAAAGAGTAAAAGATTTAGAGATAGTGAGAGGAGGATCAAAGAAGAGGAAGAGCTTTTTATGTCGCTCCCCCTCCCCCACTCTTCTCTCCCTCTTTTACATCTTTTTGTCTTCTCTCAGCTTCTCTCTATTTCTCACTCACTCTTTCTATCAATCTCTCTTTTCTCTCACTTTTTTCTTTCTTTCTCTTTATTTTTTCACTTTCCCTCAACCATCACTTTATGTCTTCTCTCTTTTTGCTCCCTCCCTTTCTCTTTTTCTCTCTTCTTTCCCTCTATCACCTCATCATTCTCCAGCTTTCTCACTATCTCTTTCACACTTTCTTCCCTTCTTTCCATAATCTCTCTATCCTGCTCTCTGTCATTCTCTCTCACTTCCTCTCTCCCCCATCTCTCTCTCCATTCCACTCTCTCACCCTGACTCCATTCTTCTCTATTTATCGCTTTATCTAACTCTCTCTCTCACTTTATCTCTCTTACAAATTCACTCACTCTTGCTCGATCTCACTATTTTCTCTCTTAACCTTTCTTTTTCTCATCTCTTCTCTTTCTTTCTCTTCTTTTGCTTATGTTTGACATCTCTCTATCTCTCTCTTTTTTTCTCACTCCAGCTTTAACTTTCTCCAACTTTAGCTCTTATACAGTCTCTCTCTTCTCACTCTTGCTCTACCCTTCCTCTTTCTATCACTCATTCTCTCTCTTACAAATGTCTTTATCATCCCCTATGACTCATCCTCTTCACCCACTCTATCACTCTTGCTTTCTCACTTTCTCACTTCTTACTCTCTCGCTCTCTATCAAAAGGGTGAGTAAGGGAGAGAAGAGAGAGAGAGGGAGGGATAATGGAAGGCAGAAGAGAGAAAGTGAGAGAGGGAAAGAGAATAGTAAGATAGAGAGAAGAGTAATACTGTTAGAGAGAGGGATGATAGAGGGAGGGAGGGAGCGAGAAAGAGAATAAACGAGAAAGAACATGAGGGAGAGAGAGTAACTAGGAGAGGGAGTGAGGGAGAGGATGAGAGATAAAAATAACAAAAGAGAGAGTGAATGTGAAGGTGAAAAATCAGGAGGGAGAGAGATAAGAGGGTAAGAGAGAGATAA
This sequence comes from Phalaenopsis equestris, assembly GCF_001263595.1. Classification (NCBI taxonomy): domain Eukaryota; kingdom Viridiplantae; phylum Streptophyta; class Magnoliopsida; order Asparagales; family Orchidaceae; genus Phalaenopsis; species Phalaenopsis equestris. The sequence goes on along the minus strand of NW_018251441.1, from coordinate 139,450 downwards.
AGTAGAGAAATAATCAAAGGCAATGAGTGGGATGGAGTGAGAGGTAAAGAAACAGAGAGATAGTGAAAGAAAAAGAGCTAGAGGTAGAGGGAGAAGTAGAATCTAGAAAGAGAGGGGGAGATAGGAGATGAGAAATATAAAGAGATAAAGTGTGATAACCAAGATAGAGTGAGATGGGGAGGGACTGTGAGAGAAAATGGGAGAGTGTGAGAGAGAGCATGATTAAGAGATAGAGAATAGAGAGGGTGGTGAGTGGGAGCATGATAGAGATTCAGTGAGATAGAGAGAGAATGATAAAAGATGCTCTATGGAGGGAGGGAAGATAGAAAGAGATTGGGAGAGAGAGGGAGAAAGGAAAAAGAAAATTGCTCTCTAATTTACTCTATGGCTCCCCTCTCTCTCACATTTTTCTCGCTCCACCTCTCTTATTCTCTATCATTCTCTTTCACTCTCGCTCTCTCTCTTATTTTCTCCTTCTCTGTCTCACAATTCTTTCTCAACCTCCTTCTCTATCTCTCACTCTCGCTTTCTCTCTCATGCTTCTTTTTTCACTCTCCCTCCCTCATTCTTTCTTTCACTCATTCTCTTTTTATCTCTCTCACTCTCATTCTATGCCATTCCCCTCTTCACTCACTCTCTCACCATTGCTCCTTCCCTCCCTCCCTTTCTTCTTTTACCTCCCTCTTTCTTTCTTTATCTCTTTCAATCCGTCATTTTAGCTCTCCCTCTATATCTTCCTCTTTTACTTCTAACTCTTGATCTATCTCTCTCTCATTCTTGATGTCTTTTTCTTCTTCTATCTCATATCTCTTCTCTATCTTCCTCTACCACTCTTTACCCATATCTCTCTCTAACGTTTCTCTCACTCTCCTACCTTTAGAGAGGGACCCTCCATTCCTCCCAATTTTTTCTTGTCCCTCCATCTCTCTCTCACTCAATAAATATACTTTTTTATTATAATTTCCTCTTTTACTCTCTCCCTCTTCCTCACTTTTGATATTTCTCTTTCTAGTAGCTTGACAAAGGGAGGGATGAGGAGCTAGAGAGAAGATGGAGAACTAGAGAGAAGATAAAGAAAGATCATGCAAGAGTGATAAGAGAGAGTTAGTGATTGGAATATAGAGAGAGAATAAATTAGAGAGTTAGTGTAGGAGAGAGTTAAAGTGGCAGGGAAGAAATGAGGATAGAGAATATAAGATTCTCTCTCCCTTTCTATCTCTCTTTCTCTCACGTTCTTTATCGCTATATCTCTCTCTCATTTCTCTCCTCTCTCTCCTCTTTGTCCCACTCTAATCTCTCTAATGATGGAGTAGGAGAGAGAGTGCGAAAGAAAAGTAGAGACAGGAGGGAAGGGAGAGAGATAGTGATGACGAGGGAGAATGAGTGATACGAGAAGAGATAGAAGTGCTCTCCCTCTCTGTATCCCATTTTGTCCCTCTATCTCTTTCTCTTACCCTCTTTAGCTCCCTCTCCAAAAGAGAGAGATATAGTGAGAAAGAGAGAGAGACACACATAGAGAGGGGGGTGATAGAGAGTGAGTCAAAAGGAGGGAGAGAGAAAGACAGATAGATGCTTGATTAGAAAAAGAGGAGAAAGATAGAGAAAGTGTGTGTGAAGTGAAAACAAGTGATGGAGGGAGAGAGGGAGAGAAGTAGAGAGGAGAGTGATAGAGTGTGGGAAAGAATGGGAGGGACGCTTTCCCTCTCTCTATAGTTTTGCCTCTTTCTCGCCGTCTTCTCCCTCCCCATTTATCCCTCTCTTTATCTCTTTCTCTTTCTCTTGCCTCTTTCACTACCCTTATGCTCTACCCTATTGACTCTCCCTCTAGGTCATCCATTCTTCTCTTGCACTCTCCCTTCCTCTCTTTTACAACTTATGTATCTCTCACACACACTCTCTTTACCTCTCCATTTTCTCATTCTCTCTCTCTACTTCGTTCTCATCCTCCCTCATTCCCTCTCCCACCCTCTCTTGCTTTCTTTCTCTCCCTTTCCCTCCTACCTCTCACCAACTATTGCTATATCTATCTCATCCTCTCTCTTACTTTCTCTAACGCTCCCTCCCTCCCTCCCTCTCTCTGCCATCCTTTTGTATTATCTATTTCTTATGTTCTCTCATATTTTTTTATATCTTATGTTCTTTCTTGCTTCCTTCATCATTCTCATCTATCTCTCTCTATTTCACTCACTCTCTTATTCTTTATCTCTTACTCTCTTTATCTCTCCCTCTCTCTCACGATCTGTCTCTCTCTCTTCCTCTCTCCTTCTTGCTATTTCTTCTCTATATCTGAGAGAGAGCAAGAGAGAGATAGATGGGAGGGAGAGGGATATCAAGAGTAAGAGAGAAGAGCTCTATCTTTATCTCTTTATCTCTTACCTTTTTTCTACCTTCCTCCTCTCTCTCTCTTTCTCTTTATTTTCTTCTTCTCTCTTTCTCTCTTTCTCTCTTTCTCTTTCTTTTTCTCTCTCTCGCCTCTCTCTCTCTCTCCACTGTTTTTATCTCTCCTGATAGTGGGAGAGACAGAATGAGATCTTGATATAGAAAGCTGAGAGGAAGTAGATGTGTGAGACACAACTAAAAGATAAGAGATAGATAAGGGAGGGAGAGGACTTGGATGGACAGAGAGAGGTATTAAGATTTTGAGAGGGAGACTCTCATTCTCTCCCTAATCTTTATTTCACCCTCTTTCTCCCTCTTTATCTCTCTCATTCTCTTCTCTCTCACTCATTCTCTCTAATTTTCTCTCTTGTGCTCTCACACTCTCTCTCCATCCCTCCCTCTTTCTTTTTGTATCTCTCTTCCACTTCACTTTTCTCCCACATGCTCTCTCTCCCTCTCCCTCTCCCTCTCTCTCTCTCTCTCCCACCCTTCATTGTGCTCTCTCCCTCCCTCTTTCTATCCCTCTCTCTCTCCTTCTTCCTATCCTTCCCCCTCTCCCTTTCTCTCTCCCTTCCTCCATTCATATCTCTCTCTCCATCTCTCATTCCAACCATCTCTCTCACTTTCTCATTCTCTCTCTATATAAACTACCTTCCTTTTTCTATCTTGCTCTCTCTAACTCTCTCTCCATCTCCCTCCATTGTTCTCTCTCTATCTCTTTTTTTATCTCTCTTCTTACCTCCCTCTCTCTACTTTTTCTCTCTCCCTCCATCTTTCGCTTTCTCTACCAATCCTACTTCTCTCCTCTCTCAACCACTATCTCTTTATCTCTCTCACCCTACCTCTTTATCTCTCTCCCTTTCTCACCTACTTTCTCTCAATCACCCTCCCTTCCTCTATCTCTTTCTCTCACTTTCTCATTTTCTTCATTCTCTCTATCTCTAACTAATATTCTCTTTTACTCTTTTTCTCTCTATCTCTCTCTCTACCTCTTGATTGATAATTCTATAATAGAGGTTAATAGAAATAGAATGAGAGAAAGATAGTGCATTCGTGAGAGGGGGTGGGAGAGAAAAGAGAGTGATATAGAGGGGGAGGGAAAGAGAGAGCAAGAAAAAAAGAGTAATAAAGAAGAGGAAGAGATTGAGAGAGAAAAGAGAGAGAGAGAGTAAGGGATAGTGATGAAGAAGAGAGGGAGGTAGTGAGAGTGAGAGTGAAGTAGAGCAACATATAATGAGAGAGAATGTGGATGGAAGGAGGAGAAAGAAAGAAAATTAGAGAGAGATGAGAAGAAAAAGAGATATAATAAGGGAGGGTGGAGAAGGGGAGATAGAGAGATAGAGCGATAGAGAAAGAGTGATAGAATGATAGAGATTAAGAGCGATAGAATGAGAGAAAGGTAGAGAGTATGAGCAAGAGAGTTATAAAGAGAGATAGAAAGAGAGAGTGAGATAATAGAGCAGTAGAGTGAGATAGAGGCAAAAATGTTGATAGTACAAGAGAGGGAGGTAAACAGAGATAAAATGTGAGAGAGGGAGAAAGAGGGGAGGAGAAACAATGTGAGAGATGGGGAAAGAAGTAAGAGAGATAGACATAGATGGATGTAGAAGAGGGTACAAAGATATAGCATGAGAGATAGAAGAGAAGGGAAGAGTAGAGAAAGGGAGGAATAAGGAGAGAGGAAAGGAGAGATAGAAAAATTGATTAAGAGAGAGAGAAAGATAAGAGGCGGGAAAGAAGGAGAGAGAGGGGAAATAAGGTAGAGAGAGTTAGTAAGACAGGGATTTAGAAAGGAAGCTAAAAATGTTGTGGGGAGGAGATAGGGAGATAGTGTTTAGGAAAGAGAGTCATGAGCAGAAGAAAGATAAAGAAAGAGATAGGGAGAGTTTGTGAGAGATGGAAAGTGAGAGGAAGAGTAAGAGAGAGATCACTCTTCTCTCTTTATCTCCATATTCTTGGTCACTCTCTCCCTTTTTATACCTTCCTTATTAGCCTCTCTTGCTTTTATTCACTCTCTTCTCCTCCCCTCCATTTCCCCTGCATTCAATTTCCTTATCTAATCTCAAACTCTCACTCTTCCTCTCCACTTCTCTTCTCTATCTCTCCTCTCTCTCCATGTCTCTCATTCTCCATAATTTTTCCTCTACTCTCACTTTTTCTCTCTTACTCTTGCCCTACTCCTACAAATTCTCCTCTCTACCCAAACATCTCTCACCCTCCTCTCTCTCCTTACGTCCTTCTCTCCTTCACTCACTTTCTTGTCTCTCAATCTCACTCCCCCTCTCTCTCACACACACTCTCTCTTTCTTTCACTCTCTTTCTCACTATCTTTCTTGCTCTCTCTACTTCTCTTACTCTGACAAAGAGGTACCAAGTGGGAAGAATAAAGTGATAAGGAAATAAATCAAGAGAGAGAAAGTGAGAGAGAATGTAATAGAGGAAAAAAGAGAGGATAAGATAGGGAAGGAATGGAAGAATGGAGAGAGTGAAGGAAAGAGAAGATAAAGTGAGAGAGGGGGAGGGAGAGTGAGTGAGTGAGAGAGGGAGAGAAATAAGGAGATAAAGAGGGGATAAAGAGAGTGTGGGAGAGAGAGCATGAGAAATTTAGTGAAATAGGATGATGGTATTAGAGAGGGGATGAGAGAAATTATAATAAGAGAGAGAGATTGTGAGTGAGTGAGAGAATTAGGGAGAGGATCGAAGAGGACACAACATTGAAAACAAGGGAGAGAAGAGTAAGAGAGAGAGAGAGAGAGAGAAAGGGAACTCTTCTCATTTCTTTCTCTCTCCCACTCTAATTAGATTGTAAGAGACTTAGAGTAGAATGGGAGAGAGAGAAAGGGAGTCAGGGAGGTAGAAAGAATAAAAGAGAGTTAGAGAGGGGAGTAATAGAGGGATCCTTATTTCTTCAATCATCTTTCTCTGGAGCAAGAGAGAGCAAAAGAAATAGAAGGAGAGAGAGAACAAGAGTGAGAAATTGATATATAAAGGGAAAGAAAGAAGTGAGAGATAGGGAGGTAGGTGGGTAGTTATCTCTTCCCTTGCTCCCAAACTCGTTGTCACTTTATAACTCACTTCTCTCACACTCTCTCTCCCTCTCCCTCTCCCTCATAGCCTTTACCCTTTCTCTCTACCTCTCTTTCTTTCATACCCTCTCTCTTCTCATCACTCTATCAATTTATATCTCTCTTAATTTTCCTTTCATCCCTCCTCTCCCTACCCATCCCCCTCCCTCTCCATCTCCCTCTCCCTCTCCCTCTCACGCATGCTATATCTTTTCCACACTTTTTTCTCTCCCTATTCTCTCACTCTCTCACTCTACTCTCTTTCAATCATTCTCCCTTTATGTACCTCTTCTCTCTCTCACACACACACTCGCTCTCTGCTCCTCTATCCCTCTCTCATTCTCTTGATCCCTCTTTTATTCTCCACTAACTCTCTCACTCACTCACTCACACTCTTTCCTCTCACTCACACACACACACACATTCCCTCTTCCTCTCTCTTCTCATTTTCTCTTTCTTTCTCTCTCTCTCATTTATATCTCGCACATTCTTTCTCTCTCTCTCTTTATTGCTCTTCTCTTTCTTTCTCTTCTTTTTCCCTTGCTATCTATCTTTTTCTCTCTCTCACTCTCTCTAAATCATCTTTATCTATGTGCTTTTGGTATGGTATATTCATACCATGACATAAGAAGAGTAAGAAATAAAGTACTTACTAATGCTAAAACTCATATAAAATAGAATGGCTTCAGTAATGTTGTCAAATATGTAATATTTTTAGAAAAATGTATTGGGGTACTATCTCTCCCAATGAGAGAAAAATTAATGAGAGAGATAGAAAGACAAGTCAAAATGTAGAAAAAAATACGAGGGAGAGAGGTGAGTGAGAGATAAAGATAGAGAGAGGGGAATAGTAGGAGAGAGAGAGTGAGCGATGGAGTGAGAGAGAGCTTGATGGTATGAGAGAGAAAAATCAAGATGGGTAGAGAAGAAGAGGTGGAGAAATAGAGGGAGATAAGCAAGTAAAGGGGGAAGAAAGCGAGGGAGAGAGAAGAGTGAGAGAGAAGTGAAAGAAAAAAATGAGAGAATAGGAGAGATGACAAAGGGATAGGGAAGGAGAAAAGGCAATAAATAGAGAGAATCAAAGGGATAGAGTGAGAGGCAGGGAGTGGGAGAGAGTGTAGGAGAGATATAATGATAAAGTGGGAGGGAGTGAAAGAGAAAACTCCAATGATGATAGAGAGATGGAGGGAGAGATAGAGCATTATATAGAGAGTGAGAAATTAATAGATAGTAATAGCGAGAGAGCAAGAGAAAGAGAGAATGAGAGTGAGAGAGAGGGAGAGATAGTGAGTGACGTAAGGAGGGAGACAGCGAGAGAAGATAAAGTATCAACCTTCTCTCAAAATATCCCTCCCTCTTTTTCACTCTTATTTTCCAGTCATGCACCCTCCTTACCACATCATTCTCCATCTCTCTCACTCTCCTCTTTCTTAATATCTTAATCTCTCTACTCTCTCTCTCTCACTCTCTCCCTCACTATCTATATTTTCTTCTATCATTCCTCCGTAACTCACTCTCTCTCAAGCTATCTCCCTCTCTTGTTTTAAACTATCAACATGTTTGTCTCATCAACCTTAACTCTCTCTTTCTATCTATCTTTATCCCATTATCTCTCTTCTTTCCTCCCTCTCTCTTCCCTCTGCCTCCCTCTCCCTATCTCTCTATATTCCTTCCCTCTCAAAAAGATTGAGGGTGAGAGAGAGAAAGTTAAGGGGGGAGAAAGAGGGAAGGAACATGTGAGATAAAGGGATGGGGAGATAGATAGAGAAGGAGTTAGAGAGAGAAGGAGAGAATGGAGACATTGAAGGAGAACCTCAAGAGAGAGAGGGAAGGAAGGTGCTAGTGAGAGTCAGTGGAGAACAAAAGAGAAAGATAGAAATAATGAGAAATATGGATGGAGATAATAGAGAGAAGTTGATAAATAAAGAGAGAGAGAAAGGAAAAGAGAGGGATAGGAAGGGAGGGACAAAGAGACATCGAGATAAAGTGCTATATAAAGAGGTAAAAAAGTGAGAGACAATAGGAGAGATAGAGAAAGAGAGAGGGAGAGTGATGGTGATAAAGATAGCGAGAGCTAGAGACTAAGAGAAAAAGTGTGCAAGTATAGAGCAGGAGAGAGGGGGAGGGAGGGTTAGATGGAGAAAGAGAGCAAAACAAGAATTTGGGAGAGCTAGAATGTGGAGAAAGAAATGGAGAGCGGGAAGGAGATGGAGGGTAAGAGATAGCGAGAGTGAGAGAGCATAGAGCAAAAGAGAGAGCGGTAGAGTGAGAGAAGAGGAAGAGTGAGAGAGATTGTGAGAGAGCAGGTGAGAGGAAAGAGCGAGGGACATCGAAGGATAAGGATGGAGAAAGAGGGGGTGAGAGAGAGAACAAGATAGGAACAAAGTGATATCAAAAGGAGAGATTGGGAAATAAATGAGAGAAAGAGAAAGAGAGAGTGAGAGTAGTTAGATAGATAGGTTAAGAGAGACTAGGAATTTGGAGGGAGGGGCAAGGAAATAATATTTAAAGAGAGAGAGAAGGAAATAGAGAGAGAAAGAAAGATAAAATAGTTGGCATAAAATGATAGGAAGAGAAAAAGAAGAACATGGAAGTGTGAGGAAGAGGTAGGGGAAAGAGAAAAATTAGAGTACAAGAAAAGTGTGAGAGCTAGAGGGAGAGAGATGGTTAGAGTTGGAGGGAGAGAGAAAGAAAAAGAGGTGGTGAGCTAGGAAGATGAGAATGAGGCAAGAAGACAAATGAATAATAGAAAAAGATGGAGGGTGAGAGATAGCAAGTGAGAGAAATAGATTAAGAGAGTGATAGAAACTACGTGATGGTGAGAAAGAGATGCCTCGGTCATTTCCATCTTTTTCCCATCTCTTTATCTCACCTTTCTGTCTCTCTCATTTTCTCTACCACTTATGTCTTTGTTAATCACTCTCTAGCTCTCTCTCACTTTCTATATATCTTCATATTCTTATATGAGAGGAGAGGGAGAGAGAGGTAGACTACCAGAAAGGAGGAAGAAAGAAAGAGTTAGAGGGTAAGACATGAGGGAGACGAGTGGAGAGAGTTAGCTAAAGAATGAGCAAGGTAGAGAGAGGAAAATTGTGAGATAGGAGGAAGAGAACAAGAGTTAGAGGGTTACGCATGAGGGAGAGTGATAAAGAATGTTAGTTAGTGAGAGAGCTAAGAGGTTAAGAAAAAGAGAAATAGAGCTTGAGAGACAGAGAGGGGGAGAGAGTGAGGAGAGATAAAGAAGAAAGTGTAACAAAGAGAGAGCAAGAAAGAGAGAAAGAAAGTGAAAGTGGAAGAGATTGAGAGTGAGAGATAGAGAACAAAAGAGTGAGTGAGAGAGAGATAATAATGATACAACAAGCAGGAGAGAACAAAAGAGATACGAAAAAATATAAGAGAGCATAAGAGAGATAATTCAAGAGAGAGGGAGAGGGAGGAAAGGAGGGAGGGAGGGATGGAGAGTGAGAGAATGTAAGAGAAATTTGGAGAAATAGATATAGATATAGTGAGTGAGAGGTAGAAGAGAGAAAGAAAAACAAAGAGAGGGTGGTATAGGGAATGAAGAAGAGAGAGAGGGAATGAAGAATATAGAATGAGAGAAATGGAGTGGTAAGGAGAGTGCGTGTTAGAGAGATAAGTAGAAAGAGAAAGAGGAAGAGAAAGTGTGAGACAACAAAGGGAGAGCTAGAGGGAGAGGCAAAGAGAGAGCGCATGAAGGGAGTGAGAGAAGGGAGATAGAGAGAGAGAGATAGAGAGAAGGAGAAATGGGGAGGGAGAAGAAAGTGAGAGAGAGGTAAAGCAAGAGAGAGAGAAAAGGAAAGCCTCCCTCCCTTTATTTCCCACATTCTATCACTCTCCTCTCTCTTCAAAGACACTCTCTATCTTTCTCTTCTTTTACTCTCATAAACCATCTATCTCTCTCCCTCACCCCCTCTTTCCAACTCTCTCTCAAACCCACTCTCTTTATCTATTCTCTCTCTCTCTCTCACTCGTTATCACTCTTCCTTTTAGAGTGGGAGCTAACGAGAGTGAGAGAGAGAGAGATAGAGGGGAAAAAGGGGACTGAGAGAGGGAGAGCCTCTTCTATCTTCTCATATCTCTCTTGCTCTCTCTTCATCACTATCTCTCTCCCTTCCTTTCCTCTACCCATTTTTCTTTCACACACACTCTCTCTCTCTCACTTCATCATTTGAGAAACAAAGAAGGGAGGGTGGGAGAAGAGAGGGGAGAAGAGAGAAAGTGATAGAAGTGATAGAAGAGATAGAAAAGAGGAGAGAGAATGAGAGATTACAAAAGAGAGTGTGAGAGAGTTCTAGTGGTAGAAAGAGGAGAGAGGTGAGAAATGAGAGATAGATAAAGTGAGAGAGAGTGAGACGGAAAGAGATAAGGGGCGAGAGATGCTTATAGTCTCCCTCTCCGCTTTGCTTCCCTACCACTATAATTCTACCCTTCTCTCTCTGATGTATTGTCTCTCTCTATTCTAATCACTTACTCTCTTACTTGATCTTTTTCTATTTTCTTTCTCTAGCTCTCCAACTCTCTAACTCTTTTTCCCTCAATCCATCCGTCCCTCCGTCTCTCAGAGTGAAATAAAGATAGAAATAGAGACCAAGGGATTGCATGAGCAAGAGAGGAAGAGAGAAATAAAGAACGAGAGAGAGAAAGAAGAAGAGAGAAGAGAGCGTTGGATGGAAAGAGGGAGATAGGGAGAGTTTTCCTCCATCTCTTTCCATACTTAGTGTCTCTCTCGTAGTCTTTCTCTTTGGCTCTCTCTAGCCTCTGCATTCTTATCCCTCCCTCCTTTTCTCTCCCTCTCTCCCTCTCTACTAATTTCTATTTCTCTCTCACTATCTTTGTCCCTCTCTCCCACTCTCTCTTTCTCTCTCAATATTTCTCTCCCTCTCCTTCTCTATATTTTTTCACTCCCTTCCCTATCTCTCTCACTCTCCCTATCTCTTAAGAGAGATTAATAGAGTGGAAAAAGAAACAGAGTGAGAGATGGAGAAAGTGAGAGAGAGAGGTAGTGCAGATGACAGATATAGATAAAAAGATGTAGAGAGCAAAAGTAAAATAGAGTGTGTAGAAAGAAAGAGAGAGAGAAAGTAAGAAAGCAAGAGTTAGAGTACAAGAGAGAAATTTTTTTTCTTTTCTTATTCTATCTTATAAGGAGGAAGAGTGAGAGGGAGAGAGATATAAAAGGGTGTGGAGAAAGGGAGGAGAATAAATGAGTAAGGGAGGAAGGGAGAGACACAGAGAGCAAGAGGAGAGATATGATAGATATTAAGAGAGAGAGATTGTGTGAGAGAGAGAATGATAAAAGATGCTCTCTGGAAGGAGGGAAGAGAGAAAGAGATTGAGAGAGAGAGAGAGGGAGAGAAAAAAGAAAATTGCTCTCTAATTTACTCTATGGCTCCCCTCTCTCTCTCACATTTCTCTCGCTCCACCTCTCTCCCTCCCTCTTTATCCCTCTTTCTCATTCTCTCTCATTCTTTGTCACTCTAAATCTCTCTCTTATCTCTCATTCCTTGTCTCAAAATTCTCTCTCACCCTCCCTCTCTATCTCTCACTCTTGCATTCTCTCTCATGCTCTTTTTTTCACTCTCCCTCCCTCATTTCTTTATATCGCTCATTCTCATTTTATCTCTCTCACCATTCTATGTCATCCCCCTCTTCTGTCTCTCTCTCACTTTTGCTCCTTCCCTCCTTTCCTCTCTTATTTTACCTCTTTCTACATCCCTATTTCTTTCTTTATACCTTCCAATCCCTCATTTTAAATCTCCCTCTATATCTTCCTCTTTTACTTCTAACACTTGATCTACCTCTCTCTCACTCTTGATATCTTTTTCTCCTTTTTCTCAAATCACTTATCTATCTTCCTCTGCCAATCCTTACCCATATCTCTCTCCAACCTTTCTCTCACTCTCCTACCTGTGAGGGAGGGAGCTGCCATTACTCCTAATAGTTTTTTTATCCCTCCATCTCTCTCCCGCTCAATAAATATAATTTGAAATTATAATTCCCTCTTGTCTATCTTATGCTCTCTTATTTGAAATTATAATTCCCTCTTGTCTATCTTATCTTATGCCATTACTCCTCTTATCTCTCTCTCCTAACATTCTCTATCCCTATATCTCATTATTTCTCTCACTTAATTTTAAACCCTCCCTTCCTATCTCCTTCCCTCCTTCACTCCCTTTTTTCTTTTATTACTCCCTCTCTCCCTCCCTGTCACTATATTTATCTCTTCATGTCCCTCTCCCATGATTTCTCTCTGCTATTACTTTCTCTTCTCTCTTCTCTCTTGGTACCTCCCTCACTCTATATCATGTTTAAATTTCTCCTCTCTCCTCTCTCTTTATTCTCTTGCTCTCTCTTTGCTCACTTTCTCTTCTCTCAGTCACACTTTCTCTTCTCAACCTCTTTAACTCTTTCTCCCTCCCGCGCTCTCTCTTTATCTTTCTTTTGTTTCACTCTTCCTATCTTTCTATATCTCGTCCATTTCTCTTTACCTTCCTCCCTCTCTCCATGTCCTTTCCTCTCTCTTATATACCTAGAACATCTCTCTGCCTCCCACTCTCTTTGACCCTCTACTTCCCTCCCTCTCCCTCCCTCTCACCCGCTCATCAACCTATCGCTTGTATTTCCCTTCTCTCTCTTTCTTTTCTCTCCAATCTTTGTTCTTCTCTATTTATGAGGGAGAGGAGGAGGAGTGACAGAAAAGATAAATAAGTGAGAGAAATGTTGATCCTCTCTATCAAACTATCTTCTCCTCTCTTTCTCTCACTATTCTCTCACATTTTTCTTTTTCTACCACACCCTCTGTCACTCTCTTTGCCTCTCTATTCCACCCCTCTCTCTCACTCTTCTCCTCTATTTATACCACTCTTTAATAGTACATCTCCCTCATGCTATATCTTTCTCACCTTTTTTCTCTCCTCTCTCTTACTCTCTCTTCACTTGTTATCTCTCTTGTGAGAAGCAAATGAGAGAAAGGAAGCTCTCACCCTCTTCTAACCCCATCTCTTCTCCTTTGACTTCTCACACTCTCTCATTCTTTATATCATCTCTCTCAACCTCCCCCCTCTCTATCTTCCTCCCTTGCTCTTTTCCATGCTCTCTCTCCCTTTCTCTATTACTCCTCTCATTCTTCTCCTCTCTCCATCTCTCCCTCTTCAACCTTTCTACTCTCTCTCTCTCCCTCTTCCACACTCTCTTCTCTACTCACTATCTCTATTTCTCTCTCCCTCTTTCACTCACTCACTCTGCTCTCTCTATCTCTCATTCACAGTCTCTCTCTTTAGTTTCTCTCCCTGTCTTTTTTTTTACTGAAAAGATTGAGGGAAGGAGATAATGAGAGTTAGGCACCTGAAGAGAGACAAACAGCATGAGAGAGTTAGAGTGAGGGAGAGTAAGAAGAGAGAGAGAGATAGAAAGATGCAGGTGGAGAGATCGAAATAGAGGCATCAAATGAGCAATAGATTGATAAAGAGAAGACAAAGAGAGGGTGAGTGATATAGAAGAGGAAATTGTAAGAGAAAGAGAGAGAGAGAAAGTAAAGGAGAGACAAAAAGAAGGTAAAGTCAGGGATTGTGAGGGAGAAGGAAAAAGATAGGAAGATGGGAGAGAATCATTCATACAATGAGCGAGAAGTAAAGAAAGTCAGAGAAAGGAGAGAAGAGAGGTAGAGAGAAGGAGAGAGGAATATACAGAGAAGAACTAGAGAGATAAAGTTAGACGAAATGATAGTTAAAGAAAAAAGGGAGTGAGAGATGGATAGGAAAAGGTTGATGGTATAGGAATGGTAGACGGTACGATTGAGAACTAGAGAGAGAAAAAGGGAAAGATTATGTGAGAAAAAGATAGAGAGTGAGGGAGGGAGGGACCTTGAGAAAAGAGAGAGTGAGGGAGAGAAAGTGTGAAAAAGGATAAGAGTGAGTGAGAGCGAGAGAGTTACATCTCTCTTGCATGTCACTCTTTTTTATTCTCTCTCCCTCTCACACTCCCCCTCTCACCTCTCTCATGCACTCTCTACCTTGGTCTAGCCCTCTCTGTCTCCATCTTTTATTTTTCTCTCTCTGTCCTTGCTCTATCTTTTCCTTTCCTCTCCCTCTCCAACCATCCCTCCTCTCTTTGTTTCTCTCCTTATTCATCACCATAACTTTTCCTTTCCCTCTTTATCTCTTTTCTCTTTTGTCCTACTCTCTCAATCTTTAATGGCATGAGAGATGGATAGGGAAAGGGGGAAAGGGGGAGAGGGAGAGAGAGAGAGAGAAAGAAGAATGAGAAAGAGAACATGTGATTGATACCCCTCTATCTATCTCTCTCCCTCTCTCTCCCACTCTCTTCTATTATCAACCTATAATCACTCTTTTTCTCTCTTATTCCCTTGCTCTTTTATTCTCTCCCACCCCCTCTCACTAGCCGTACCTCCCCCCTCTTCTTCTCTCTTTTATTAAATCCTCCTCTAGCTCTCTCTCTCTCTCTCTCTTTCTCTCTCTATTCTCACGTTCTCTTTCACTCTTTCTCTCTAACTCTCTTTCTCACACACCCTCTTCATTCACTTACCCTATCTTTCCTTCCTCTCTAAAAAGATCAAAAGAATAGTGAGAGAGAAACAAAGATAGAGAAGAGTAGAGCAAGAGAAAGAGTAGTAGAGAGAGGGAGAGAAAACAAGAGACAAAGAGTGATAGAGAGAAAAGATAAAGTTAGAGAAGGGAGGGAAAGTGAAAGAATAGAAAGATAGAGAGATTTCACTTTCTCTAATGTGGGAGAGAGCAAGAGAAAATTGAGTGAGCAATAAGAGGGTGAGAGATAGAGAGAGATTATAGAGTTAGGGAGGGAGGACTGTTATGGTGATGGTACGAGAGAGAAAGAATGGGTAGAGTAAGAGCTAGAGAGATGGAGGGAGTGAGAGAAGAGATTCAAAGAAGGAGAGATAGTGTGATAGAGTGATAGATAGAGTTAAATAGAGAAACGGAGATAAGTAAAAATAGAGAGATGGAGCTCCCTCTCACTCATCTTTATCTTTCTATTTTTTATAGGGTATATTCATACCATAACATAAGAACAGTGAGAAATAGATTACTTATTGATGATGAAACTCATAAAAGTACATTGGCTTCATGAATGGAGTCAAATATGTAATACTTTTAGAAAAATGTATTTGGGTGCCCTCTCTCTTCCAATGAGAGGAAGAAAAATTAGATAGATAGAAAGATGAGTCAAAAGGAACAAAAAGTTAAAAGGAGGGAGAGAGGTGAGTAAGTTATATAGACAGAAAGGGGAATAGTGAGAGAGAGAGAGTGAAAAATTGAGTGAGAGAGAGCTTGTGGGTATGAGAGAAAGAGAGGTGGAGTAATAGAGAGAGAGGGAGGGTGAGAGATAACATGAGAGAGAGATTAAGAGAGTGATAGAAACTAACTGAGATGGAGAGAAAAAAAGTGTGAGAGAAAGGGAGTAGGAGAGAAAGAAAGAGAAATGTATAGTGAGCAAGGGATGCCCTAGTCATTACCCTCTTTGCCCCATCTCTTTATCTCACCTTTATGTATACCTCTCATATTCTCTTGCACTAATGTCTTCCTTAATCACTCTCTCTAGCTCTCTCTCTCTCTGTCTTCTTTTTCTCTTCATCTTATTATATGAGAGAGGAGGGAGAGAGGTAGGCTATAAGAAAGACGGAAGAAAGAAAGAGTTAGAGGGTGAGAAATAAGAGAGATGAATCGAGAGAGTTAACTAAGGAATGATCATGGTAGAGAGAGGCACTCTTAGAGAGGAGAGAGAGTGAGAGTTAGAGCCTGATACATGAGGGAGAGGTTGAGAGAGAGATAAATAGAGCTTGAAATATAGAGAGGGGGAGAGAGAGAGGAGAGATAAAGAAAAAAGAGTAAGAAAGAGAGAGAAAGATAGGGAGACTAGAAAATGTCGAGAGAGCGAGAGATAAAGAATAAGAGAGTGAGTGAGAGAGAAAAGATAACAATGCAACAAGCAATAGATAACATAAGAGAGACAAAAAAAATATGAGAGGGATGGAAAATGACAGAAAACAGAGAGTGTGGGAGAGATGTATATAGTTATAGTGAGTGAGGGGTATAAAGGGAAGGATAGAGAGAGAAACAAAGTGGGTGGGAGAGGTAATGAGGGAGGGAGAAAGGAAATGAAGCAGGTAGAAAGAGAGAAATGCAGAGGTAAGAAGAGTGTGTGCTAGAGAGACAAGTGGAAAGAGAGAGAGAGAGGAAGAGAAAGTGCGAGAGAAGGAAGGGAGAGCTTGATGGAGATGCAAAGAGAGGATTCATGAGGGAGTGGGAGAAGTAAGAGCGAGACAAAGAGATAGTTAGAAGGAGAAATGGCAAGAGAGAAGAAAGTGAGACAGAGGTAATGCAAGAGAGAGAGAGAAAAAGCCTCCCTCCCTTTCTTGCGCACCCTCTTTCACTCTCCGCTCTCCTTCTCTTCTTCCCTCCCTCCCTCACTCACACTCTTTCTATCTTTCTCTTCTTAGAGGAAGAGCATCTTCTCTCTTCTCATTTTTATCTTGCTCTCTCTTCATCACTATCACTCTCCCTTCCTCTTCCGTTGCTATTTTTCTGTCGCACTCTCTTCCTCACTCCAACATTAGAGAGAAGAAAAGAGAGACGTTGAGAGAAGAGTCAAAGTGATAGAAGAAATAGAAAAGAGCAGAGAGAATGAGAGAATACAGTAGAGAGTGTGAGAGAGTTCGAGTGGGAGAAAGAGAACAGGGAGGTGAGAAATGAGAGAGAGATAACGTGAGAGAGAGTGAGAGAGAAAGAGAGACAAACGGAGAGAGATGCTTATATTCTCTCTCCACTCCTGCCACTTTAATTCTCTCCTTCTCTAACCCTCTCTATTCTCTCTCTCTCTATTCCAATCACTAACTGTCTTATCTCTCTTGCTTGAACTATTTCTATTTCCTTTCTCTAGCTCTCCATCTCTTTCTCTCTCTCTCTCAATTACACCCTCCCTCCATATCTCAGAGGCCAAGTACGAAAGATATAGAGACAAAGGGAGTGCATGAGTAATAGAGGAAGAGAGAATTAAAGAATGAGAGAGAGAAAGAAGAGAAGAGAAGCGAGGGTTTAAGCGAAAGAGGGAGATAGGGAAAGTTTGCTTCCATCTCTTTCCGTACTTAGTCTCTCTCTCACACTTTCTATTTGGCACTCTCTAGCTCTACCTCTCAATCCATATTTCTCCCTCCCTCTATCTCCCTCTCTCCTACTCTCTCTTTTACTCTCATTATCTCTCTCCTTCTCTCCTACTCTCTCGTTCTATCTTACTATCTATCTCCCTCTCCTTCTCTATCAATTTTCTCTCTCTACCTTATCTCTTTTCCATATCTTAAATGATATTTAGTGGGAGAAAAAAGTAAGAGAGTGAGAGAGGGAGAAAGTCAGAGTGAGAGGTAGTGCAGATGATAGATAGAGATAAAACAGTCTATAGAGCAAGAGCAAAATAGAGCGTGTAGAAAGAAAGAGAGAGGGAGAAAGCAAGTGTTAGAGTATGAGAGAGAAAATTTTTTCTCTCATCACTTTTTAATCATCTCATAGGGAGGGAGAGTTTGAGAGAGAGATATAAGAGGGTGTGAAGAGTGTGAGGGGAAGAAATGAGTAAGGGAGGAAGGGAGAGTCACCCTATTTTTCCCTCATCTCTTATCCACCTCTTTCTCTCTCCCTCTCTGTTCCTCCCTCTCTGCCCCCATATTACCTTGCTCTCACTCTCTCTGAGTGAGAAAGTGACAATAAGAGAGAGAATGAGAGAAAGACATTAAGAGAGAATGAGATAGTGTGAGATAAAAGGGAAAGCCTCAAAGAAGTAGAGAGTGAGAGGAACATCTAAGGCGAGGAAAAACTCTTTAATTCTCTCTCCCTCCCTCACTCTTCTCTCCCTCTTTCACATCGTTTTGTCTTCTCAGCTTCTCTCTATTTCTCACTCAAATTTTCTATCTTTCTTTCTCTCTTCTCTCACTTTTTTTTCTATTTTTCTAAACCCTCACTTTCTCTCTTCTATCTTTTCGCTCCCTCCCTTCCTCTTTATCTCTCCCTTTCCCTCTACCACCTCGTCATTCTCTAGCTTTTTCACTATCTCTCTTAAACTTTCTTCCCTTCTTTCCATAATATCTTTGTCTTGCTCTCTCTCACTCTCTCTCACTTCCTCTCTCCCCCATCCCTCTCTCTCCATTCCACTCTCTCACCCGACTCCATTCCTCTCTCTTTCTCGCTCTCACTATTCTGTCACTCAATCTTTATTTTTCTCATCTTTTCTCTTTCTTTATCATCTTTTTCTCGTGTTCATCATCTCTATGTCTTTTTGTCTCTATCCCTCTCTGTTATTCTTACTCCAACTTTCTCCCACTCTAGCTCTATCACATACTCTTTCTCTTGAAAAGACACTCTCTTCTCACTCTTGCT
Source organism: Phalaenopsis equestris (assembly GCF_001263595.1). Classification (NCBI taxonomy): domain Eukaryota; kingdom Viridiplantae; phylum Streptophyta; class Magnoliopsida; order Asparagales; family Orchidaceae; genus Phalaenopsis; species Phalaenopsis equestris. Next base: position 121,587 of record NW_018251441.1, on the reverse strand, counting down.
CTATCCCTCCTCTCTCGATCACAAATCTCTTTCTCATCCCCTATGACTCATCCTCTTCACTCACTCTGTCACTCTTTCTTTCCCGTTTTCACACTTCTCACTCTCTCATTCATTATCACATTCTTCTCTCTCCCTTCTTTTCTCTATTCTATCTCTTCGTAATTATCTCTCTCCCACTCTAACCATCACTTCTCTATCTCTCTCCCACTTCTCTCTGTCTCTTGCATTCCCTCTTCCACCACCTCTCTCTCTCTCACTCTATCTCTAGCTCTCTCTCTCTCAATTCCCCTTAATGTCTTCTTCCACATTTAAATCTCTTCCACCAAATGAGAGTGTGTGTGAGATGGTAATGAGAAAGCAAGAGATACAAATAGATCTCCCTTGCTACCTATCTCGCACTCTCTCTTTGCAATATCTTATTTTCTCTTTTATTCTCTAACTCTCCTCTCTTCACCTTTGCCATACACTCTCTCCCAAACTATCAACCTCTCTCTCTCCTCATCTTTTCTAAAAAGAAATAGATATAAAAAGATGTTAAAAGTGGGAGAATAATGGGAGTGAGAAAAGATAAAGAAGCAGAGAGAGTGGGAGAGAAAAAGTGATAGAGATTATAAGAGAGATGGGTTGATAGCTTGAGGGAGAGACAGAAAGATAAGAGATAAGAGAAAGAAGAATCAAGCAGAAAATAATGAGAGAGATTGATTGAGGGAGCAAGAGAGAAAAAGTCTGAGGGTGAAAGATATTGAGAGAGAAAGGGCGAGTGAGGGATAAAGAAGAGAGAGAGAGTGAGGGATAGATGAAGAGAGAGAGAGGAGAGAGGGGTGAATAGAATTAGAGATCTCCTCACTCTTCTCAAAATCTAGGGAGAAAGAGTGAGAGAAGGAGAAGGAGAGAGGGGGTACATGTGAAGGTATGAAAGAGGTTAATTGTATGAGAGAGAGTGTGTGCATGTAAATACATCTTTATCTCTATTTTTTATCTCTCACCCTAACTCTATCTCTTCCTCCCTCTTCTCCCTCTCTTACTCTTGCTCTCTCCCTCCACTCTCTCTACCTTGTTTCCTTCCTCTCTCCTTTCACTCTTCAAAAATCCTGCTCTTACTCTCTCCCTCTCTCACTCTTCTCTCACCTCTTTTTATTTTTCTCTCATGCTCATTTTCTCACGCTCTCTCTTTTTCTCTATATTTGCCTACTTCCCAAAAATATCTCCCTCTATTTTGCTTTCTCTAATCTCTTTCAAGTAGACCTCTTTCGCACTGTCAATGCACTATTGCTCTTCTGCTTCATAGCTCTATAGAGAGAAGAGAAAGTAAGCTAATAGATACAACAATAGAGTTATTTTTCTAGCTCTCTATTCTCTTACTCTCTATTTCTCTATTCTCTCACTTACTATTATTTTTTTCCCTATCTCCCTTACTCCTTAACTCTCTCCTCTACAATTTCTCTCTCGCTCTCGCTCTACGTTTCACTTCATCTCTCTCATGCTCACTAAGCTTCTTTGTCTCTTTTTGTAGTTTTCCTAGTTTTTCAATTTCTCTCTTGTTATCTATCTCCTCTCTCTCTCTCTTAAACTATCTCACTCTTCGTATTCTCTCTTTTCTCTTTCCATCCTTTATCTCTTCTCATCTCTCTCACCTATTTATTGATAGAGTGGAAGAAAGGGAAGATTGAGCAAGAGAATGAGTGAGAGAAATATAAAGAGACATCAACCACTCTTTCTTTGATATAGATGGATAATCAGTTTCTCTTCTCTCATGTTCATGGTCTCACCTTATTCCCTTCTCCTCTCCCTCTCTCTCTCATGGTCCAAATTTTTTTGTGATATAAATTGACACAGGAAAGCATGAAAGAGAGAGTTTGAGAGAATAGTGAGAGAAAGAGTGAAACTTAGAGATAATAGTGAGAGAGAGTGAGAGAGAGAGAGAAAGAGAACTAAAGAGAAAGTAAGTGAGAGAGTAGTGAGAGAGAGAGAGGAGAGGGGAGAGGAGAGGGGAGAGGAGAGAGCTTAATGTAGAGAGATAGTGATGCAGAGGGAGAGAGAGAGATGAAATGAGAGAAGGAGAGAGCGAATGATGGATGATGAGAGAGAGACAGAGGGTGAGAGAGAAGAATGAGATAGAGGGAATGTAAAGAAAGAGAAGAGACAAGTGTGTCTTCTCACTCTTCTCTCCCATATCTCCCTCACAAGAACCATATCTCTTTTTGCCTCCTTATCACGACTATTATCCCTCCCTCCTTCACTCACTTCATCTCTTTCTTTAACTCTCACTTTCTCGTCTCGCACTCGAGCTCTCTCTTCTCTAACCCCACTTACTCTCTTTGTCTCTCTTTGCACCCTTCCTCTTCTTTCGCCCTCACTATCCCCATTCTCTCTTTTTCTTATTCTCTTTCATACACTCTCTCTTAATTCCTTTCCCTCTCTTCTTTTCACTTCACTTTTTGCCATATACTGATGGAGTGGGAGAGCGAGAAGAAAGAACAAGAGAATGATAGTGATACAAAAAGGCATCGACAACTCTTATCTAGAGATAGAGGGAGATATCTTTCGCTCTTTTTTCTCTCATGCTCCCTCCCTCTTAATATTCCCATCTCCTCTCCCTCTCTCTTTCTCTTTTTGTTCATCTCTCTTAGGTGATATAAAAATAGAGACAAAAAATATGTGAGAGAGAGATAGAGAGCACGAGAAGAATGAGAATAGTGAGATTGAAAAGGAGAGTGAGAGAGAGAGAGAGAAAGGATGAGATAATAAGTGGGAGAAACAAAGAGAGACAAATAAGAATGTATGTGTGTGTGTGAGAGAGAGAGAGATAAGAGAAGTTTAAACCTAAAGAGATAGTGAGGTGATAGTGATGCAAAAGGGGAGAGTGAAAAAGTGAGTGAGGGAGGGAAGGTGGTAGCGATAGGAAGGGAGGGAAAGAGATGATTGATAAAGAGAGATAGAGAGAGAGAATATAGAAAAAAGAGTGAGTGTTATCATACTCTTCCCTCCATTTATCTTTATCTTTCTCATAACCATCTTTAACTATATATCCTCTCTCTCTCTCTTTCTCAACACCATATTTAAATATTATTATATTTCTCCCTTTAGCTATCTCTCCCTACCTTTCTTTATTTTTCTCTCTCTTGCCCTCTTCCTCCCATCGTCTCTTTCTATCTTTTCTCCATCTTCCTATCTCTAGCATTTTCTATCCTTAGCTCCTTCTCTTTATATTGCTTTATATTTTTTTCATCCTCTTATCCCTTCTTATCTCCCTCCCACTGAAGAGAGAGCAAGTAAGAGAGAAAGATAGTGAGAGAGTGGAAGAGTAAGAAAGAGAGAGCAAGTAAGAGATAGAGATAGTGAGAGAGTGGAAGAGATCAAGCGAACGAGAGTGTGAGTGAGAGAGAGAAGATAATGGTAGAGAGAAGGAGAGGGGGTGGGAAGGGGGAGAAAGAGAGGGAGGAATGGAGAGTGAGAGAAAGCAAGAGAGACTGGGAGATATAGATATATATATATATAGTGAGTGAGAGGTAGAGACAGAGAGAGAGAGAAACAAGGAGGGTGGGAGTGGGAATGAAGGAGGGAGAGAGGTAATGAGGGAGAGAGAATGAGAGAAATGGAGAGGTAAGGAGATTTTATGTTAGAGAGACGAGTAGAAACAGAGAGAGGAAAAAAATGCGAGAGAAGAGAGGGAGAGATAGTGGCAGAGGCAATGAGAGGGCGCATGAAGGGAGTGAGAGAAGTGAATAAGAGAGAGAGAGAGAGAAGGAGAAATGGGGAGGGAGAAGAAAGTGAGAACGTTAAAATAAGAGAGAGAGAGAGGGAAAGCCTCTCACCTTACTTGCCCACCCTCCATCACTCTCTATTTATTCTCTCATCAACCATCTATCTCTCCCTCTCTCCCTCTCTCCCTCCTTCCAACCCTCCACTCTAACCACCTCTCTCTATCTCTCTCTCTCCCTTATACACACTCTTACTCTTAGAAGAGTTAAAGAGAGCGAGAGAGAGATAGAGGGACAAAATGGGAAGGAGAGAAGAAGAGCATCTTCTTTCCTGCTCTCTCTTCATCACTATCTCTCTCCCTTCCTCTTCTGTCTCCATTTTTATTTTGTACTATCTCTTTCTATCCATTATTGAAGCAATAAAGAAGAGAGAGTGAGAGAAGAGAGTAAGTGGTAGGAGAGAAAGAAAAGAGGAGAGATAATGAGAGATTATAGAAGTGTTTGAGAGAGTTCTAGTGGGAGAAAGAGGAGAGAGAGATGAGAAATGAGAGAGATAGAGTGAGAGAGAGTGAGAGAGAAAGAGAGAAAAGGGTAGAGAGATGCTTATATCCTCTCTCCTCTCTCCTTCCCTACCACTTTAGTTCTCTTCTTCTCTAACCGTCTCAAGTATTCTCTCTATTCTAGTAACATACTCTCTTATCTCTTTTACTTGATCTTTTTCTATTTTCTTTCTCTAGCTCTTCATTTCTCTCACACTCTCTCCCTCAATCCCTCCATCTCTTAGAGAGCAAGAATAAGAGATATAAAAATAAAGGGAGTGCATGTGTAGGAGAGGAAGAGAGAAATAAAGAATGAGAGATAAAGAAGAGGAGAGAAGACAGGGATAGAGGGCATGAGGGAGACAGGGAGAGTTTGCCTCCATCTATTTTCATGTTTAGTGTCTCTCTCTTAATCTTTCTATTTGGCTCTCTCTAGCTCTACCTATCCATCATTATCTCTCTCTCCCTCTCTCCCTCTCTCCTACTCTCTGTTTCTCTCTCACTATCTCCCTCCCTCCCACCTAATCTCTCTTTCTCTCTCATTATCTCTCTCTCTCCTTCCCTATGTATTTTCTCTCTATCCCCTATCTCTCTCACTCTCCCTATCTCTGAAGAGAGATTGAGTGAGACAAAAAAGAGAGTGAGATAGAGAGGCAGTGCCGATGATAAATTGAGATAAAAGATCTTGAGAGCAAGAGCAAAATAGAGTGGGTAGAAAGAAAGAGAGAGGGAGAGGGAGAAAGCAAGAGTTAGAGTATGAGAGAGAAAATTTTACTCTTATCATCTTATCTTATTCTTTCTCATAAGGAGGGAGAGTTTGAGAGGGAGAGAGATATAAGAGTGTGTGATGAGAGGGACGGGAAGAAATTAGTATGGGAGGAAGGGAGAGTCAGTGAGAGCAAGAGGAGAGGTAAGAAGAGAGGATATATATCAATCTCTTCTTTCCTCATCTCCTCTACACCTCTCTGTCCCTCCCTTGCTGTCCCACCTATTACCTTGCTCTCACTCTCTCTGAGTGAGAAAGTGACAATGAGAGAGTGTGAATGAGAGAAAGACAATAAGAGAGAATGATATAGTGTGAGATAAGAGGGAAAGTGTCAAAGAACAAGAGAGTGAGAGGAGGATCAAAGAAGAGGAAGAAATCTTTATTTCTCACTCTCTGCCTCACTCTTCTCTCATTTTCATATCTTTTATCCTCTCACAGCTTCTCTCTGTCTCTCACTCACTCTTTCTATCTATCTCTCACTATTCTCTCTTTTTCTCTCGATTTGTTCTCTTTCTCTCAACCTTCACTTTCTCTCTTCTCTGTTTTACTTTTCCCTTTACCACTCATCATTCTCTAGCTTTCTCACTATCTCTCTTAGACTTTCTTTCCTTCTTTCCATAATCTCTCTATCTTGCTCACTCTCACTCATACTCACTTTCTCTCTCCCCATTTCTCCCTCCATTCCACTTTCTCACCCTGACTCCAATCCTCTCTCTCACACTTTCTCTCTCCTACAACTTCACTCACTCTTTCTCGCTCTCACTATTCTCTCTCTCAATCTTTTTTTTCATCTCTTCTCTTTATTTCTCCTCTTTTGCTCTTGTTCATCATCTCTCTATATCTCTTTATCTATGTCTTTATCTTTCTATTTTATTCTTACTCCAGCTTTAAAATTCTTCCACTCTAGCTCTCACACACTCTCTCTCTCACTTCAAAATACACTCTCTTCTTGCTCTTGCTCTATCCCTCCTCTCTCTATTGCTCATTCTCTCTTTCAAAAATCTCTTTCTCATCCCCTATGACTCATCCTCTTCATCCACTTTATTAATCTTGCTTTCTCACTTTCTCACATCTGACACTCTCACTCTCTTATCACTTTCTTCTTTCTCCTTTCTTTTTCTTAAAAATTATCTCTCTCACACTCTAACCATCACTTTTCTATCTCTGTCCCACTGCTCTCCATCACCTACATTTTATCCCCCACAGACACTCTCTCTCTCTCTCACACACTCTCTATTTCTAGCTCTCTCTCTCAACTTTCTTTATGGCCTCCATCCCATTTACCTCTCTTCCACCAAGTGAGAGAGTGTGAGAGGGCAATGAGAAAAGAAGAGATACAAAGAGATCTCTCTTGCTACCTATCTCACAGACTCTCTTTTGTAATCTCTTATTTTCTCTTTTATTCTCAGTCTCACCTCTCTCCACATTTGTCACACACTCTCTCCCAAACTATTGACCACTCTCTCCCCATGTTTTCTAAAAGAAATAGAGACAAAGATATCAAAAGTGGGAGAAGCATGGGAGTGATGAGAGATAAAGAGACAAAGACAGTAAGAGAGAAGGAGTGATAGAGATTAGAAGAAAGAGACAGGTTAATAGCTTGAGGGAGAGAGAGAAAGATAAGAGATAAGAGAAAGAAGGATCAAGCCAAACAATAGTGAGAGAGATTGATTGAGGGAGAAAAAGAGAAAAAGTCTAAAATTGAAAGATATTGAAAGGTAAAGGGTGAGTGAGTGAGAGAGAAAAGAGAGAGTGAGATAAAAAATTAAGTGAGAGGGAAAGATAGATAAAGAGATATATAGAGAGGGAGAGAGAAAATAGATAGAAGGAGAGATGGGTTGATTGTTTGGGAGAGAGAGTGGTAGAGAGAAGCAAGAGGAGGGGGAAAGAAATTTATATCAATTTTCTCTCTATTTCCCTTTCTCTTGCTCAATCTTATGATTTCTATCTCTTTCTCACTCTAACTACCTCTGCCTGACTCTCTCTTTCTCATTATCTACATCTGTCTCAATATCTCTTTCTCTCTCTTCCCCCTCCCTTCCTCCCTCCCTCCCACTCTTCTCTTTCTTTCTCTCTTTCTCTACCTCTATCTCTTCTGTTGTCTATTTTTGTCCTCTCCCATTTTCTCTCTAATCTCTTGATTGCTCTCCCTCTGTTCATCCATCTATCTACCTATCTCTCTTCCAATCTATCTCAATGTAGAGATGCTCTCTTCTTCTTTCTCTCCTTCCCTCATTTTTCCACTCATGATCTCTCTATCTCTTGCTAGAGAGAGCAAGAGAAGAAAGAGTGGAGAAACTTAGAGTGCTAGAGAGAGATAGAGAATGTGAGAGAGGTAAAAAAAGATAAAGGGAGAGAGAGATTGAGAGAAAGATGGGGAGAGATATCAAGAGTAAGAGAGAATGAGAATGAGAGCAGGGGAGAAGTATAAGGAAGGGATTGAGAGTAAGAGAGGGAGGGATAGGGGAGAGTGGTCAGTTGATCCTTCCAACTCTCTTTCTCTCTCATTCATTATCTCTATATTTTTTTCTGTCTCATATTAGAGAGAGTTAGTGAGATGAGAAATAGAGACAGTGGGTGAGAGAGATAGAAAGGTGGGAGACTTAGTGAGGGAGAGAGGAATAGAGAAGGATACAAAGCTACCGAGAGATGATATAAAGAATGAATGAGAGATCGTGAGGCAGAGAGAGTGAAAGAAGAGAGATAGGGCAAGAGATTGAAAGAGGGAAGGGGAGTGAGAGAGTGAGAGTGAAAGAAGGATAACTAGACAAAGAAAGAGGATAGAGAGAGGTAGAAGGTAAGTGGGAGGGAGGGTTATAATAGGAGTGAGAGAGTGAAAGAAAAGGGATAACAATAGAGAATGAGAGTAAGAGAGAATGAGTGAGAGAGATAGATAAATAGATAAATATAGTGATAGAAAGGTTAGGGAGAGAAAGTTAGAGGAGTGAGAAGGGAAACATGAGAAGGGCGAGAGAGAGTGAGATAGAAAGATTAGGTGGGAGAGAGAAAAAAAAGAGGGTCAGGAGAAAAGAAAGGGAAGAGAGGGAGGGAGAGAGCTAAAAATGAAGCTAAAAAAAAGTGAGAATGAGAAAGAGTG
>NW_018251441.1:103046-113412 GCF_001263595.1 Phalaenopsis equestris | reverse complement strand
TCTTTCCCTCTTCTCTCACTCTTGCTCTCTTTTTATCTCCCTCCTCTGTCATATCCTTTCTATCTCTACCTCCCTCTTTCCTGCTATAGAGACAGAGAGACTAGAATAGAGAATGATAGAGAAGAGAGACAAAGAGAGGGAGATGTTGAGAGTGGTGGAAGAGAGAGTGGGAATGACGTTGATGATACAAGATAAAGAGTTATTAAGTGAGGCAGATAAATAGAGGGAGAGAAGAGAGAGTGGGGGAGAGAGAGAGGGAGGGATATAGAGGACTTAGATAGAGAGATGAGAGATATGGAGAATAAAGAATGTAGGAGAGAGGTAGAGAGTGATGAAAGGGAGAGTGAGATAATGAGAAATATAACAAGAGAGCGATAGTAAGGAAAAGAACAAGGTAGAATAGAGAGAGTTAGAGAGTGTGATATACCTCTCTCTATTCTCTTTTCTCATGCTCCCTCCCTCTCACCTCTTCTCTCTCTTCCCTCCATTTAGAGAGCATCTTTGCTCATTTTCTCTATCCCTCACTCTCTCCCATGCTCCCTCTCCCTCTCCCTTCTTTGTCTCTACTCTCTCTCTCACTTTCCCTCAATCCCTCCCTCTCTATTTCTTGATTCTCATGCTCTATCTCTTTATCTCTTTCCTTTTACTCTTTTTCTATACCTAAAAATAGATGGAGAGAGAGTGTGATAGATTGAGAAAGAAGAAGTGAGAGATGAGAGAAGTGAGCGAGGGTTTGGAAGAGAGAGAGATACAGAATAGTGAGGCGAGAGAACATGGGATGGAAGGGAGAGAGGGAGTGAGAATGAGGGAGAAAGAGATAGTGAGAGAGAGGTACAGGATAGAGGAAAAGAGAGAATATTTAGAGTGATAAGAGTGAGAAAGAGATAACGAAGGGTGAGAAAAAGATTAGAGAGAGCTGAGAGAAAATGGGTAAAAGAAGGGAGAGAAAGAGGAGAGAAAGAGAGTGAGAGGTGATAGATATGGAGGGACAAAGATATAGGGAGGGATGGAGGGACAAAGAAAGAGAGAGAAAGAGAGCTCAATGTTTTTATTACATCAAAGAATGAGAGAGGGAGAGAGATAGAGATAGAGTTATTGTTCATTCTTCTATTAAGCTCCATCTCTCTCTATTTCTCTCTCACATTGCTCTCTTTCACACTCTTTAGAAGAACACATATAGAAATTAAGAATGAGAGGTTGAGAGAGTAAAGATGATAGAGAGTGAGATGGAGGGAGTGAGAGAGTATAAGAGAGAGAAAAAGGAGAGTGTGGGAGAGATATTGGAAGAGTGTAGACGGAGGGAGATGGAGAAATAGAGTGCGAGAGAGTGTGAGAAAAAAAAGGGATTAGATATAAGAGAAAATGCATGAAAGAAAGAGAGAGAGAGAGAGAGAAAGAGTAGATAGAAATATAGATAGAGCATGTGTGAGAGAGAGAGAGAGAGAGGGAGGGAGGAGAGAAGGGAATGAGAAAAGGAATGAGGAACAAAGAGAGGAAGGGTGGGATAGAAGATAGAGTATGAAAGAATGAGATGAGAGAGAGAAAGAAAAAGTGCAAAAGAAGGGGAGAGAGAGAATAGAAAGAAAGAGTGAGATGGATAGATTGAGAGATGGAGTAAGTGGGTGAGAGAGAAAGAAGGAGAGGATGGGAGATGGACCGAAGGAGGGAGTTTCCCTCTTAATCTCTAGCTCTAAGTATCTCTCTCACTCTCTCTCCTACTCTCTCCCTCCGAAGGAAGGTTGGGAGAGAGAGAGAGAGGGAGAGAGGGTGGGAGAGGGAATGGGGGTGATTTATGGAGAGAGAGATAACATGAGGTAAAGAGAGAGAGCAAGAGTTTGAGAAGGAGACTGATATATAAAGTGAGAGGAGAAGATGGGAGCTCTCATTATCTCTCTTGCCCTCTTTATTTCTCTTATTACAGAGAAAGAGATAGTGAGAGATAGAAAGAGAGATAGATGTTCATAAAGTGAGAGAATGAAAAGAATGTTTTTATGTAGAAGAGAGAGCAACCAAAGGGAGGGAGACATATTTCTCTCTTACCCCACTCATTGTCTTCTTCTCTCTCTATCATAAACCATTTCTCTCTCTGATTCATTTTAGATTTCTTTCTTTACTTACTACCTCCCTTTCTTGCTCCTCATATCTCTCTCCCTCTCCTACAGTCATTCTAATGCTCTCTCTCTCTTCCTTCATCTCTCTTTTCCCTCACTCTCTCTCCCTTCGTCTCTCCATCTCTCTATCTCTCTCTTGAGATCTCTCTCTCACTATCCCTCCATCCCTCACTCCCTTCTAGCCTCCCTTTTACGCTCTTAACCTCACTCCCTCACGCACTCTTCTTCTCTCTCACTTCATTTATTTATCTCTCCCTCTCTCACTCACTCACACACTCTCTCTCTCTCTCTTTCTTCTTTCTCTTTCTTGCTCCCACCCTCCCTTCCTAACTCTGTCTCTCTCTATCAACCTGTCACCCTTGCTTTATCTCTGTCACTCTCTCACACTTGAAGTCTCATTGTCTCTCTTATCTCTTACTCTCACTTTTTCTCTCACTCTGTTTGTTACTCTTTCTCACAATCTCTCTACTTCCTAAACTCCATCCCCATCCCTTTCTCCATATCTCACTTCTTCCTCATTTCTCTTGTGTTCTCATTCTCTTTCATGCTTTCTATTTCTCTATATATCTCTCAAACTACTAACCCTTTTCTCCACAACTTTCTCTATTTGTCATTACCTCTCTATCTCCTTCCTTCTCTCTCACAATTTTGCACTTTCTCCCTCTCATTCTAAAGCTCCCTCAAACTCTCACTCTCTTTTTATCTCTCTCACTATCTTCCTATCCCTCCTCTCTCTCTCTCAGCCTCTTACTTGATTCTCTCGCTCCCTCATTTGTCCCTCTCATTCTCTTGCTCAGTTTACCTCTTCCACACTCTAACTCTCCCATGCCCTCCATATCTCTTTCTTTCTACTCTTATTTTTTCTCTCTCAATCACTCACTTACCCCCTACTATACCCTCCATAACTTTATCTTCTCCTAGTCTCTATCTCTCGTACTCTCTCTCATTCACTCTCTCACTCAATCTTTTTCTTGCTATATATTTCTCCCCCACTCTACGTTCCTCCCTCCCTCTCTCTCTCTTCTTCCCTCATTCCAACTCCTCCCCTTCCATCACACATGCTCTTTCTATTTGGTTCACTTATTCTCACACTACCTACCTTATTTTTTTTCTCTCTTTTATCTCTCTCAATCTCTCACTCTGTATTTCTTTCTCTTTTCTCTTGTTCTCTACTCTCTCCCACTAAAACTCTATCATTCTCTCTCTGTCCTAATCTCTCACAAACTTATTTCTCTCTCATCATCTCTCGATCTCACTTCTCTGATTTTTTTCTCTCTCTCGTCATCATTCTCTATCATCCATCTTTCTCTTGCTCTCTCTTCTTCCTCCTTACCGCTCACAATCTGTCCGTTTATATCTCCCCCTGGAATGAGAGAGAGAGAAAGAGAAAAATAAAGGGAGAGTGAAGCTAAAGGCACAATGGAGATGTATAGAGTAAGGGAGGGAATATAAATAAATAAATTTTGGCAACAAGAGATAAGGAGAGAGGTTGCAAGGGCCTGTAAGGAAAGAGAAAGAACAATAGAAAGGGAGCGAGAAAGGTTGGAAGAAAGGGAGGGATAGAGAGTGAGAGAGAATAATAAGAGAGAGAGAGAGAACAAGAGAAGAAAGAGTGAGTAAGAGGGAGGGAGCTGAGTGAGTGAGAGAGAGAATGGGAGAGAGGGGAGAGAAATGGAGGGTGGGAGGGTTAGAGAAGAAGGGCGAGAAAGGGAGAGGAGGAGAGGATAAAAGAGAACGAGGGAGAAGAGCGAGAAAGAGAGAGATAGTGAGAGAATTAGAGGGAGGGAAGGACGAGAGGTGATAGAGGAGAAGAGGATGAGTGAAAAAAGTAATAATAAGAAAGAGAGAGTTAGAGGGGTGAGAGAGATATATAGAAATTGATGAAGGCTCTAACAGAGAGAGAGAGTGAGAGGGAGGAAGGGGAGGGAAGGTAGGCGAGAGAAAAAAAAAAAGAGAGCAAGGGTGAGGAAGGGAGGGGGGAGGGAAGGTAGGCGAGAGAAAAAAAAGAGAGCAAGGGTGAGAGAGAAATAGAAGAGTGTGTGAGAGAGATAAAGTGAAGTGAGAAGGATAGACAGTCAAAGGGGTGAGAGAGAGAGAGAGAAAAGGGGAGTGAGAGAGGGCAAGGTTAAGTTGTTTAAGAGATAGAAAGTAACAAAAGAGAGGAAGGGAGATTGATGGTTAGAGCTAAAGAGGGTTAATGTTTGAGAGCGATAGAGAGAGAGAGAAAGCAATAAGAAATGATATGAGATAAGGTGGGAGGGAAGGAGAGAGAGTGACAGAGGGAGAAAAGAGTAAGAGAGAGAGAATGAGCTATAAATACAAGAGAGAGAGGGAGAAAAGAAAAAAAAGAAGCGTGAGAGAGGGAGAAAAGAGTGAGAGAGATGAGAAAAAAGTGTGAGTTTGAGATTATGAGGTAGAGAGAGGGGGGAATGAAGGGAGAGGGGGTAGACAGATTAAAGGAAAAGCGCAAGATATGGAGAGTGAGAGAAGTGAGTAAGAAAGTGAGTGTGATATCAAAGGGAAGATAAGGGGGGAGAGAGAGAGAGTCAAAGAGAGAGATAGAGAGGGAGGGAGGGGGAAAGAAGGGAAAGGGAGAGAGAGTGGAGAGAGTGAGAGAGAAAATGAGAGAGAGGCGGTAAGAGAGAGAGAGAGGAGAGAAGAGAGAGAGATTGAGAGAGAGGTGGGTGAGAACTAGGCTAAGCGAGGGAGATAATGAGAAAAAGATAATTTGAGAAAGAGAGAGAAGAGTGAACGGTGTAAGAGAGATCTTTAGAGAGCAATAGATGGAGGAACAAAGAGAGAGGTGAGATAGAGAGAAGAGAGCGACATATTTATTATGAAAGAAGGAAAGGAAGATAAAAATGTGGGAGTTTGAGAAGAGAGTAAATGAGAGAAAGGGAAAGCAATATACGAAAAATTTTGAGGAAAAATTAAGGATATAAGAGAGAGTGAGAAAAGGAACATAAAGAACTCTCACTTTATCTCCTCTCTCTTTTCCCATTCTCTCACCCACCCTCGCTCACTTACTACCTCTCCATCTCACTTCTCGCTCTCTCTTCTCTCTCTCCTTATCCCTTTCCCTATTTTGTTCCCTCCCTTATTTCACACTCCCTTCCTCGTTGTCTCTCCCCCCTCATTCTTATATCTCTCTCCTTCTATCCATTTTTCTCTCTCTCTTGGTCCAACACTCGTTGTCACTTCTTACCTCGCTTCTCACTCTTTCTCTCTCTCACACACACATACCCTCTACCTTTTATCCTTACCTCACTTTATTTCATACCCTCTCTCTTCCCTCTCACTCTATCTATTTATATATCTTAATGTACTTTTCATCCCTCCTCCTCCCTCTCCCCCTCCTTCTCCCTCTCCCTCTCACACAAGCTCTATCTCTTTTGCACTTGTGTCTCTCTCTATTCTCTCACTCTCTCACTTCTGCTCTCTCACTCCTGCTCTTTCACTCCACTCACTTTCAATATTTCTCTCCTTTTCTTCTCTCTTTCTCACAAACACACTTGCACTTTGTTTCTCTATCTCCCTCTCATTCTTTTGATCCTAATTTTATTCTCTACCTATTTCTGTCACTCACTTACTCTTGTCTCTTCCCCACTCGCACACACACACTTGCTCCCTCTTCCTCTCTCTTCTCATTTTCTCTTTCTTGCTCTTTCTCTCTCATTTATATCTCACACATTCTCTCCCTCTCTATTTTGATCTTCTCTTTCTCTCCCCTCTTTTTCCTTTGCTATCTACCTTTTCTTTCTCTCACTCTCTCTCACTCATCTTTATCTTTCTATTTTTGGTATGCTATATTCATATCTTGCCAAAAGAACAGTAAGAAATAAAATACTTGTTGATGCTAAAACTCATAGAAAATAGAATGGCTTCATGAATCTAGTCAAATATGTAATATTTTCAAAAAAATGTATTCAGGCACCCTCTCTCTCCCAATGAGATAAAGAACAACGAGAGAGATAGAAAGATGAGTTAAAAGGAAGAAAAAATACAAGGGGGAGAGAGGTGAGTGATAGAGATCGATAGAGAGGGGAATAGCGGGAGAGAGAGTGTGAGTGATGGTTTGACAGAGAGCTTAACAGTATAGGAGAAAGAGCCTTAGAGATGGGGAGCAAACAAGAGTGAGAGATAAATAGAGGGAGATAAGTGATTAAAGGGGGGAAAAAAGGGAGGGGGAGAGAAGAGTGAGAGAGAGAATTGAAAGAAAAAATTGAGAGACTGGGAGAGACGTAGGAGGGATAGGGAGGGAGAAATGGCAATAAAAAGAGGTAAAGGTATAGAATGAGAGATAGGGAGTGGGAGAGAGTGTAAGAAAATGACAATGAGAGAGTGGGAGAGAGTGAGAAAGAAAATTCTAGTGGTGATAAAGAGATGGAGGGAGAGATAGAGTATCATATAGAGAGTAAGAAAGTAAGACAAAGTGATAGAGAGAGCAAGAGAAAGAGATAATGTGAGTGAGAGAGAGGGAGGAAAAGCGAGTGACATAAGAAAGGAGAAAGCAAGAGAAGATAAAGTATCAACCTTCTCTTAAACTATCCCTCCCTCCCTCACTCCCTCCCTTAATCATGCACCCTCCCTCTCACATCGCTCTCCATCTCTCTGGAACTTCTCTTTCTTAATCTCTTAATCTCTATATTTTCTCTCTCTCACTCTTTCTCTCACTATCTCTATCTCTTTCAATCTTTCCTCCATAACTCACTCTCTCTCATGCTCCCTCCCTCTAGTTTTTTCAAACTATCAACTTGTCTCTCTCCTCATCCCTAACTCTCTCTTTCACCCTCTATCTTTATCTAATTCTCTCTCTTCCTCCCTCCCACCCTCCCAATCTCTCTCTCCCTATATTCTTTCCATCTCAAAGAGATTAAGGGTGAGAGAGCAAAAGATAGAGGGGGAGAAAGAGGAAAGGAACATGTGAGATAAAGGGATGGGGACACAGATAGAGAAGGAGTTTGAGATAAAAGGAGAGAATAGAGGCATTTTGGAAGATCTCAGAAGAAAGAGAGGGAAGGATGGTGGTAGCGGTAAAGGGAAGGATGGTGGTAAGAATGGGTATAATAGGAAGAGTGTGATAAAGAAAAGAAAGAGAGAGAGAAAGGAAAAGAGTGGGACGGGAAGGGAGGGAGAAATAAATAGGGAGATAAAGAGATATAAAAAGAGAAAAAAATGTAAGAGAGAATACGAGAGATAACAAAAAAGAGAGGGAGAGCAATAGTGATAAAGATTGAGAGGGCTAGAGATCAAGAGAAAAAGAGTGCAATTATAGAGTGGTGAAGAGGAGGAGGGAGAGTTAGAGGGAGAAAGAGAGCAAACAAGAATGTGGGAGAGCTAGAGGTGGAGAAGGTTATTGAGATCAAGATGAAGATGGAGGGTAATTGATAGCGAGATAGAGAAAGAAGAGAGAAAAAGAGAGAGTAGCATAGTGAGAGAAGAGAAAGAACGAGAGAGATTGTGAGAGAGAAGGTGAGAGGGAAGAGCGAGAGAGATTGTGAGAGAGAATGCGAGAGGGAAGAGTGAGGGACAAAGAGGTGGTGAGAGAAACTAAGATAGAGAGAAAGAGATAGCAAGAGGAGAAATGGAGAAATAGATGAGAGAAGAGAGAGTGAGAGTAGTTTGATAGATAGGTTAAGAAAAAGTGAGGGATAGGGAGGGAAGGAGATAAGAAAATAAGATATAAATTGAGAGAAAGAAATGAAGAGAGAGAAGGGGTGGGTGAGAGAGAGAAAGATAGAATAGTAGGCATAGAATGACAGGAAGAGACACGGATGAACATGGAGATAGGGAGGAAGAGGTAAGGGAGAGAAGGAAACGAGATAAAGTAGAAGAAAAATGTGAGAGATAGAGGGAGAGAGATGGTTAGAGATAAAGGGAGAGAGAAAGCATAAGCGATAGAGAGCTAGAAAGTTGAGAATGAGTGAAGAAGAGGGATGGAGGTTAAGAGATAGTAGGAGAGAGACAGAGATTAAAAGAGTAATAGAAACAAAGTGAAATGGAGAAAAAAAGTGTGAGAGAAAGGGAGTTGAAGAGAAAGAAAGAGAGATTTATAGTGAAAGATATGCCCCGAGCCTTTCCCTCTTAGTCCCATGTCTTTATCTCACCTTTCTGTTTACCTCTCATTTTCTCTCTCACTTATGTCTTCCTCAATAACTCTCTCTAGCTCTCTCTCTCTCTCTTTCTCTATCTCTTCATCTTCTTATATGAGAGAGAAGAGAGAGATGAGTAGATTATGAGAAAGGAGGAAAAGAGAAAGAGTTGGAGGGTAAGACATGAGGGAGAATGGAGAGAGTTAACTAAATAATGATTGAGGTAGAGAGAGGTAGACTTTGAGAGATAAGGGAGAGAGCAAGAGATAGAGGGTGATACGTGAGTGAGAGTGAGAAAGAATAAGAGTTAGTGAGAGAGGGAGGTTGAGAGAGAGAGAGAGATAGAGCTTGAGATATAGAGAAGGGGAGAGAGAGGAGAGATAAAAAAGAAAGAGTAAGAAAGAGAGAACTAAGAGAGAAAGATAGTGACAAAGTGGGCAAGATCGAGAGAATGAGATTGTGAGTGAGAGAGAGAGATTATGATACAATAAGCAAGAGAGAGCACAAAAGATAGAAAAAAAAATATGAGAGAACATAAGAGATAGAAAATACCACACAGAGAGAGAGGGGAGGGAGAGAGGGAGGGATGGAGAGTCAGAGAAAGAAAGAGAAAGTGTGAGAGATATATGTAGTGAGCGAGAGGTAGAGAGAGAAAGAGAGAGAGAAATATATAGGGTGGGAGTGGGAATGAGAGAGGGAGAGAGGGAATGAAGGAGAGAGAATGAGAGAAGTTGAGAGGTAAGGAGAGTGTGTGTTGGCGAGATGAGTATAAACAGAGAGGCAAAAATAAAGGAAGATAGAAGAAAGGCAGAGCTTGAGGGAGAGGAAATTGGAGGGCGCATGAAGGGAGTGAGATGAGTGAAGGAGAGAGATTGAGAGATAGAGAGAAGGAGAAATGGGGAGGAAGAAGAAAGTGAGAGAAAAGTAAAGTAAGAGAGGCAGAGAGGGAAAGCCTCCCTCCATTTTTTGCACACCCTCCATCACTCCCCTCTTATTCTCTCATCAACCATCTATCTCTCTCCCTCTCTCCCATATTCCAACCCTCTCTCTATTTGTTCTCTCTCTCTCCCATATAATCACTCTCTTTTGAAGAAGTAGCCAAAGAGAGTGAGAGAGAGATAGAAGGACGAAATGGGATGGAGAGAGGGAGAGCATCTTCTCACTTGCTCTCTCTTCATCACTATCTCTCTCCCTTCCTCTTTTGTCTCCATTTTTCTTTCATACTATTTCTCTTGCTCCATCATTAGAGCGATAATGAAGAGAGTGTGAGAGACGAGAGAAAGTGATAGGAGAGAAAGAAAAAAGGAGAGAGAATGAGAGATTATAGAAGAGTGTTTGAGAGAGTTCGAGTGCGAGAAAGAGGAGAGAGAGGTGAGAAATGAGAGAGAGAGAGAGATAAAGGGTGAGAGAGAGACAGAAAGTAAGAAAATGGGAGAAAGAGGCTTATATTCTCTCTCTCCTCTCTCCTTCCATACTAATTTAATTCTCTCCTTCTCTAACCCTTTCATGTATTCTTTTTATAGTTGAATAAAGTACTCTCTTATCTCTCTTGCTTTATCTTTTTCTATTTTCTTTCTCAAGTTCTTCATTCTTTCCCTTTCAACCCCTCTCTCTCTCCATCTCTTAGATAGCAAGAAAGAGAGATATAAAGATAAAGGGAGTTCATGAGTAAGGAGGAAGAGAGAAATAAAGAATGAAAGAGAGAAAGAACAGGAGAGAAGAGACGGTTGGAAGGAAAGACGGAGATAGGGAGACTTTGTGTGCATCTCTTTCCATACTTAATGTCTCTCTCTCTCTTTCACTGTCTTAGGATCTCTGTAGCTCTACCTCTCCATCCTTATCTTTCCCTCCCTCTCCCTTACTCTCTCCTACTTTGTCTTTCTCTTGTGGGAGAGAGATAATGGGAGGGAGATAATGGGGAGAGATTTAAAAGAGTGAGAGAGAAAAAGTGATAGAGATTAGGAGAGAGAGACGGGTTGATAGCTCAAGCAAGAGAGAGAAAAATAGGAGATAAGAGAAAGAAAGATCAAGCAAGAGAATAAGAAAAAGAAATTGTTTGAGGGAGCAAGAGAGAGAAAGTCAAGGGAGAAATATTTTGAGAGAGAAAGGGTGAGTGAGGGAGTGAGAAAGAGTGAGAGATAAAGAGTTAAGTGACAGGGAAAG